>NC_043711.1:20703703-20815780 GCF_006229205.1 Suricata suricatta
GCCGCTCCGCCGTTTGCAGCCCCTGCCGCGGTCGCCGACCGCCACGCCCCGCCCCGTGGCCGCCACGGCTGCTACTATTGCTCCTCCGGCTGCGGCCGCTGCCGTCGCTCCAGCATCCGCCGCCCTCGCCGCCCTCACCCCTCCCGGTGCCGCCGCAAAACCAGTCCCGCGGCCGCCAAGCGACTCCGGCTCCGCACGACACTGCGTGCGCGCACACGCGAGCAGGCGGCGGCGCTCTTTACGGCGGTAGCGTCAGTGCGTGGCGCTCGTACTTGGCCTCAGTTCACACGTGGCTGTGTCGGAGGCACGTTGTAGCTGCTGCCTCTGCGGTTACTTCCCTTCTCAGTGCAAGGATGAAGCGACCGAGTGAGTGGGGTCGGGAAGCGGATGTGGAGGGGCCTCTGTCCCTGCTGGCCGGTGCACCCCCAGGCGCTCTTACGCGGGAATGGGAGAGCCTGCGGGGTAGGCCGTCGCGCTGGGCCCCAGTTGAATCGAGAGTGGGAAGGCCCCACGTTCGCCGCAGGCTTGTAGTACGAAACGAGGACGTAAGTGGAGACTATAGTGGCAGGGAAACGGCGTCTTTTCCCCTTCTTGGCCACGTTCATTGTGGCCCTGGTGAGGTCTGAGAGCCATCTCTGAAACCCACTGTTCGCTCGTAACTTGTGATTCACGGTGTTTGACGAGAAGTGGCTGCCGTTTGGGGTCTCATGCTCCTGTGTGCTCCTGTGGGAGCAAGGAAGCTGGGCTCTGCTCCGGATCTATTGAGTCAGATTCTCTGGGGTTTTAGAGTGGCGTGTGTTTATTATCCGCCACATACGATACTTAGGTTTGAGAGTTAACTACTTACTAGGAAAAGGGACGTGATTCCAGAGCACAGCCACTAAAAACGAAACAAATTGATCATTTATGTCTAATCCTTCTGTGACGGGTTTCTTTGCAGAGTTAAAGAAAGCAAGTAAACGCATGACCTGTCATAAGCGGTATAAAATCCAAAAAAAGGTAAGTCTTGTGCTTGGGAGAACTATATTAGATATAATGCTAACGTGACTTCTGCTCCACCTCTCCCACTAGGAGGTCTGGATTAATAGGATTTCAATTCATGAAATTGACGTTAGACTGTTCATGGGCACAGTTCTTAGGCATCAGGAGTATGTATGGCTGTGGTGAAGTGCAGTAATTTGGTGATAACAAAGTATGTAAACTCCGATCAGTATGTTAGCCTCTGCAGAGAATTTTTTGGAGACTGTTTTTTGCTATTTTATACATAAATATGCATGTTGTGTATATGGTTACAATTCAGTTTTTCTAGGTTATTTTACAGGCATAATCAATTTTAGCCAGATTGGCTAGTAAATTTCATAAGCTAAATAAAAATTTTTATTATGATAGATTCGAGAGCACCATCGAAAATTGAGGAAGGAGGCCAAAAAACGAGGTCGCAAAAAGCCTAGAAAAGACCCAGGAGTTCCAAACAGTGCTCCCTTTAAGGAGGCTCTTCTTCGGGAAGCTGAGCTAAGGAAACAGCGAGTAAGATATGTTAGCTGAAACTGAACAAGTGATGTGTGGGTATGTGTATTTTTTGAAAGTAGAGTAATAAATTGCTTTGGCTCACCCATTTCTCTTATGACTTGGATACAGCTTGAAGAACTAAAACAGCAACAGAAACTTGATAGGCAGAAAGAACAGGAAAAGAAAAGGAAACTTGAAGCTAATCCTGGTGTTAAGACATCTAACTTGGAACCTGTGAAGGAGGTATGATTAAGTCTCTTTGTGAATGAGTTCTATTGTAGAAGTGAAAGCACAGACTTAGGGCAGGGGCTGTTGTGCTTCCTGAGCAGAAGACCGCTCTCACTCTATTTTATCTATAGAAATAACCACTGGAATGCCCCTAATTAGCCATGGAAAGTGGAGAAAGATGTTACCACTGAACTGCTAATTTTTTCTTTGTTTTTATCATGTAGGAATTTGGGCAATGCAAAGCTAAGAACAAAGCCAACTCAGGCAAACAGAATCCGAAGAAGTTGTATTGTCAGGAACTTAAAAAGGTATTTTAATGTAGGTCAGTGTGTAAAAATGGTAATGAGGTTGAAAAAGACTGGAGTCATTCTTTTTTCCTGTTACCAATCCTGAAAAGGTAGAAGTGGAATTCACTTGAGCTAGAAAAATTTTTCAGAAAGTTGGCTTATCCTGTTTGTTTATTGTGACTTGTTCTACTTAGGGCCTCTTCTGTTTAGCTAAAAGAAACGTTCTTATGGTTTAAATTTTTGCCCGAGAACACTTTCTTAGAAGTCTGATTTACAGACGTGGCACTTTATGTTAAAGTAACATGATAATCTAGGGCTTTTTAAGTAGAGGAAAACATGGGGTACCTAGGTGGCTCATTCAGTTAAGCCACTTTTCATTTCCGCTCAGGTCATGATCTCATTCGTGCGATCAAGCCCACATTCATGCTGTTAGCATGGAGTCTGCTTAGGATTTTCTCTCCCTGTCTCTCTGTCCATCCCCCAACATGCAAGCACTGGTACTTGCTCTCTCAAAAATAAAATAGAGGAAAATACATTAGAGCAAGCAGTGTGGAAAAAAATTTGTAAAATACTCTGTCGAAACCTAAGTG
This sequence comes from Suricata suricatta, assembly GCF_006229205.1. Taxonomy (NCBI): domain Eukaryota; kingdom Metazoa; phylum Chordata; class Mammalia; order Carnivora; family Herpestidae; genus Suricata; species Suricata suricatta. The sequence continues at coordinate 20,706,318 of NC_043711.1, forward strand.
AAGGAGATCAAGGGAGTGTCTTGGCATAGCTGCTCTCCAGAACGCCCACCCTGAATGCCCGTTTTCCCAGGCTCACTCCTGTGAATGGAACAGGACGGTTGCTCAGCAGTCTTGGCAGGGCCACAGAGGGCCTATCAAACTACATGACTCATGAGGGGAGGGTTCAAGACAGTGGGGTGTTTCCACTTTTGAAATCTACTTTGATGAGAGACCAGAGGCTGCCAGGCAAACTTGTGCTTTACTTTCCTGTGAGAGATGATGCATATGTGAACATGCTTCGTGCCAAAGTGAAGACAGAAGATCCAACATTGAGTTCACACTGTTGTAAAGTGGAAAATGCCAGTACACTTGTATGAAGGGTGTTGCCAGAGTGAGAGATGCTCCTCTGATAGTTTCTGCCTTGACAGGTGATTGAAGCCTCAGATGTTGTGCTAGAGGTGCTGGATGCCAGAGATCCTCTTGGTTGCAGGTGTCCCCAGGTCGAAGAGGCCATTGTCCAGGGTGGACAGAAAAAGCTGGTGCTTGTATTAAATAAATCAGGTGAGCAAAAGGGATATATATTTTTGCTCCATATGCACTAGCGAGGTATGAGGAAAACGTGAGCAGTCTGATTTTCACTGAAGATTGTTAAGATCCAACTCTGATCTCAATAAAGCCAGTGCATATCGTCTCGTTGCCAAAGACAATGCTGGGCAATGGAGTGGAGATATTTTCTGTAAGTGATTAATTGGTTTCAACTATCCTTTCGACCTTCATTACTTAGCATTTTGTCTCATGTAAGAGTATAAGCTTCTGTGCACAGCTCACTGTGCAATATATTTCACGTCGGAAGGGATGGCAGTGTGCCATATTCCCAACACCTGGGCATAATGTCCATATGTGACTGTATTTATGTGAAGTGCAGGTACGTATGGGTTTGAGCATCAGAGTCAGGAAAATCCAAAACAGAGACTTGGGAGCAGAGAATAAGAATGGGATCCACAATTATTGCTGGGGCCAGGAAACGTTTCAGAAATTTTGGAAACCTAGCCCTAGAGTTAGTAGGTTAACAATCTATAGGTTGACTTAATCCTGAAAGGGTGAGCAATATAGGGGAGAATTGAAGAAATACAGAGGTATAGATACTAAAATCTGTTGGAGATAAGGGCAGCATAATAGGGAGCTTACCCTCTCTCCCCATCTTCCACTTAAATCCTTTTGAAAAAACTGAGGAGACAAACCCAAGTCAGATCCAGTTAATCAGATACATATTCCTGTCAATAAAATGACCAAATTGGAGCATGTGTCTTATTCCTAATTCCTATTAGATTTGGTACCAAAGGAGAATTTGGAGAACTGGCTAAATTATTTGAAGAAGGAATTACCAACAGTGGTGTTCAGAGCCTCAACAAATCTGAAGGACAAGGGCAAGATAGTCAAGGTACTTTTTTCACTGTCGATGGTGGGAAGTATGGTTCTTTCAGATTTCGGATGGCTGAAATATGATGAGTATACAAAAATCTTGATTAAAAATGAGAACTCATAAGATCCAACTCTGATTTCATCCAGAGATAATCTGAAAGATAATAGTGTGATTTTAATAGCTGGGTTCTGGAGCCAGATTGCTTGGGTTTTATCTGGTGAGTTATCAGAAGTAGTTAAACTTATTTGGAATTTTATTTAGCATTTGAAGTTAAGGAAGAGAGCTCCATTCAAAAATGAAGTCTGTATTGGGAAAGAAGGCCTTTGGAAGCTTCTTAGAAGTTTTCAGGAGACTAATGGCAAAGCCATTCAGGTTGGAGTAATTGGTGAGTTTCAGTTCAACACATTTTATGTATTATCTCTTTGTGCCAAGTTTATCCATGTTAACATTGTGTGGGGTTGGTGCTAAATAAAGGGCTTGTTCAAACATTAGCTTCTTGCCCATTTCAGTCTTTTGCCAGATGTGCACTATAGGAAGCTGGCTTCTGAAGGCTCCTAGTTTATTTGAATTAATAATCCTCCAATCCTTGATTACTTGTACAAGAAATGAAGATGCTAAGATTGGTCTTAGTGTTGAAATGAAGACACTCAGATCCAACTCTGATCTTGCTCTAAACACAGGCAAATCTAAAGGCAGTGGAAATTTTATAATTCCAGTATAAAACAATGCCTTTTGTTCTGTGGATTTCCCATTTGTAGGTTTCCCAAATGTGGGGAAAAGCAGCATCATCAATAGCTTGAAACAAGAACAGATATGTAATGTTGGTGTATCCATGGGGCTTACAAGGTAAAGTGAGTTCTTGCATAATTAAAATATTTTATCATAGATGAGTCAGTACTTTATTTTGAATAGCTCAAGGAAGACCATTTTCTATTCTTTAGCAGTGTCAGGGAAAGGAATCGGGTTAAGTTAGTGCTAGGTTTAGGGAAGAATGGATTAGAGTAGATTAGCTCACATCTAGTTTGAAAGACAAGCAAATAGATTGAGGGGAGAGAAATATTTATGGCAGAACAAACAGCATGTGGTGAGGTCAACATAGAGGCTATAATGTGTTTTTCTTTAGAAGAAGATGGAGCACTGTTAAAGAATTTCAGATAAAACATGAAGCAAATGATGATAAACTGGATCTGACAGACTGTGCTGAGTTTGTTCAATCCAACCCTGAGCTTCGTGTTCTCGCTCATCCTTCAGGTAAATCAGTGCTCCCATCAGTTACCATCCCTCTTGTTCTAGGTGCATGCAGGTTGTCAACCTGGACAAACAGATCACAATCATAGACAGTCCAAGCTGCATCGTGTCTCCGCTTAACTCTGCCAGCACACTTGCTCTGAGGAGTCCAGCGAGTATTGAAGTGTTGAAACCAGTAGAGGCCGCTAGCGCCATCTTGTCCCAGGCCGACGCTCGACAGGTATTAAGAACCTCTTCCCTTGAGCTCCATTTTCTCTTTCATCATAAGCCTTTAAGTGGGAGATTTTTCAAGGCTTTTTACACTATATCAGATGAATGACATTTTCTGTTTTTCTTTCTTTTTCTTTCTTTTTTTAAGGTAGTACTGAAATTTACTGTCCCAGACTTTAAGAATCCTCTGGAATTTTTTACATTGCTTGCTCAGAGAAGAGGACTACACCAAAAAGGTGGAAGCCCAAATGTAGAAGCTGCGGCCAAACTGATATGGTCTGAGTGGACAGGGTAAGACTTCTTCCTGTTGGCATTTTGAGGACCACATGGAATGAAGAAAGTACTGATTTTTGACAAATCTTTTTTTTAATACTAGTGCCTCCTTAGGTTACTATTGCCATCCCCCTACATCCTGGACTCCTTCTCCACATTTTAATGAGGGCATCATGACAGACATGAAACAGGGCCTTAATCTGGAAGAATTGGAGAACAACAACGCACACAGCATACGCAGTAAGCAAGACGTGTGTTTGCTCTCTTGATTGGCTGATGGGGCAGTAAAAGGTCCTGTTTACATGTGCTACGTTCCTTCCCTAGGCATCAGGGGCCCTCGTTTAGCCAGTAGCATCCTTTTCCAGTCTTCGGGCCTAACAAACGGAATAATAGAAGAAACAGACATACCTGAAGAATTGCCAAAACAGAAAGAGAAACAGCAGGAGGAGGGAGAGGACCACCTTGACCTCAACAGTGACCAGGAAAGTGTTGATGAAGAAGCTGATGTAAGTATGTTGCACACAAGTTGCTTAAGCTTCAGTACATTTTCTAGCATTAATGTTGTTTAACAAATGGGAAGGCACTGAAGGTAGAAATTAAATCTTTCATGACAGGCTGCCCCCCCCCCCCAAAAAAAACCACACCAAAAAAACCCCAAGAAAATCTAAGGTTTAGTATTTAAGGTTTGCAATCATTAGTCTTAATTTTGTGTTTCTCCTTACAGTTACCTTCAGAGTCTTTTTCCAGATGTGCAATTACTTAATGAGCAGAAAGGGGCTACTAATCTTGCACTGTTTCTCTTTGTCCCACAGGATGAGAGCTTAGCCATGGTCCTGGCAGAAGAGGCCGGGGCACTGCCTGAGGAGTCCCAAGCAGGTGGGTTGGGTGGAGGGATTTACTAATGACAAAGCCGAATGGTATGGAATTTTAACCTTAACTTTTCTTTTTCTCCAACATAGACGAGTCAGCACTATCTTACATCTCAGATAAAATGATTGAAGAGGAAGATGATGCTTATGACTTCAGCACAGACTATGTATAACAGAACCTTGCCTTTTCAGTTTTTTTTTAAACCTTTTGAGCAGACCGCTAAGCTCTTATATTGTGTGTGATATATAGCTTGTTGCTGTATGCCATATGTTGTGTAAATTTTGTAAATATATATTCTGGTACACTCATTTTTTTTTTAATGAGGCCATTTATAATGTCTGAATTCTATAGAAGCACCACTCTCTTACACAACTGGATAGAAGTATAATTTCCTGGAAACAAAACACCATACACTTATTAAAAAATGTAGGTTTCACTTTATTAACAGATCAGACCACAGGTTAATGTTACAAAATTAAAACCAAGCAGTAGTGTAGAACTAGCTGTACCATCCCCGTCAGTCCTTCAGCATGGTAGTAAGCAAACATTTGGTAAGGCAGATGGAGACATTTATAGCCTTTCTGGGAAGCTGACTGCTAAACACGGTAGTTTGTCCTCTTTACCCAGCTGAAATGTCCCTCTTTCCATGGGCTGCTGCAGATAGGCATCGAAGCCTTGCAACTGTTAATTCCCACACATACTGTCTTCCAGGATTTCCTGAGAAATGCTTATAGCATAAATTATGTTTTATTTTGTATTTGAGACCTCCATATGTCTTCGGATCAGGCTGAATTTGCCTGTGGGGTCTGGAATATACCATTTTTCCCAGACATCAGAATAGGAAGCAGTTCTTCCCCATGGCTTAAAGTGACCATTCCAATGGAGTAACTTGGCAGCCTTTACAAACTGGGGTGAATATCGTTTTCCAGCACTGGAACCTTACATTGAGAGAAAAAGAACCAAATGATTATACCTAGTACTAGTCAGAAATAAGAATGCTACATCAGACTCCAGAAAACCTAAAGGAAACTGGATATACCCCATCCCTGAGAAGAGACACTTAATTCTTTATTAGGTTAGGCCGTTGGTTCATTTTTTCAACTTACCAAGGTGGCGGACGTTCCACATGGGGTCGATTGTAGAGTGTTGTTGATAAAATACAATCAGCAGAGGAGGTGTTGTGGTGCTGCCAGCCAATGTTCTGCTGTACAGTCCCTCTCTTGGGGGGCACAAATGACAGATTTAAGCTACTAGCGGAGAATCCTTAAAACTTTCTCTTAGACAAGATCACCCAGGTTGAAATAAGCATCTTTACAGCATGGTCAGCTATGTACTTACTCTACATTGAGTTTCATCCATTTTTCCAGCTGGTTAGTTATATTCTGTCTTTTCCATTCTGTCAAGTTTGCAACAAAAACTCCAGGATTAAATGAGCAGGTGCTGGCTTTCATGGAAAGCTTACGAATTCTTTCTTTTTTATAGTCAAGATAGCCAATGTAATTGTACTAAAACACAAATGGGATATATAGTACGTTTATTGCTTCAAACAGAATAGATGTAACTGATAGCCATTAAAGAAAAAAACCTGCTTATTAAACTCAGATTTGCAGAGAGGCTCTTTGAAAAGCAAAAATGACATTGGGAGATGTGTGGGTGGTTTGGCTGGTTAAGCGTCCACCTCTTGATTTCAGTCCAGGGCATGATCTTGTGAGACCGAGCTCTTCACTGACAGCATGGAGCCTGCCTGGGATGCTCTCCCCCTGCCTTTCCCTTGTGCACATGCGCATGTGCACGCTTTCCCCCTTCCAAAACATTTAGAATTTTTTATTTAAAAAGAAGTGACATTTGGGATTCCAAATTATAATAGGAACCTAGAGTAAACTTAATTAAGCCAAATGTTCAAGGAGAATTAGGTTAAAAATCATGAACCAACTCACAGAAAAGCAGCCTTGAGTTTTGGGATGAACTGGGGAATGGAAAAAGCAAAAAGGAAAGAGCTCCTTAATTTTGCTGCCTCTTCCTATTAGCCTGCAGTATAGAGAGTGACGTGTCTATGTAAGATCTTGAATAATTTACCTGGTTCCCTGCTCCACGGATGACAACTTTGGTAGAGGCTGAGTCACAGTCTTCTGAAAACGCAGCTGCATGCCCTGGCTTCAGCGGTGTATTGTAAAGGGCAAGAATATCCCCTGAAATAGACAAGGTGTAAGAATTAGATTTACTTTTTTTTTTTTAATTTACACCTTGAGTTACCTCAAGATGCCCATTCCTCCCACTTAGGATGACTTTTTATAAGATATCATGAGTAAAATAATGCTATCGCCCACGGTCTGGACAGAGAACAACATTAATGATGACAGTCTTTGGTACCTTGCACAATTATATCATCATCCATATATATGGCCTTCTTTGCACTGGGAACCAGAATTGGCAAGTAGAACCTTGCAAAGGTTAGCTGGGAAAGGAAAACAGAAAGAGCCTTTGCCATAGGATTCATCAGTGGCTATGCCTTTATCAGAAACTCCCAGAGTGCTCAGTACCCATGCAGAAGACAGCTAAAAGTCTTAGAACTGCCCAACCTTGGTCCCCAGGGAACCATACCCAGTTATCCAGGTATTTCAGTCATTGCCTAACACAGTTGACTCATGAATGATGCAGAATTTAGGGCCACTGGCCCCTTGCACAAAAATCCACATTACAACTGTTGACTCCCCAAACTTCACAGCCTGTTTACCTGAAGCCTTACCTATAGCAGTCAATACATTTTGTATATCTATTATATACTGTATGACAATGTAAGCTAAAAAAAATGTTAAGAAAATCATAAGGAACAAATAGCTCTAGTGCTGCATCAAAAAAAATCTGCATAAAGGTGGAGCCTTGCAGTTCAAACCTGTATTTGAGTCAACCAAACTCCCAAATAACAAACAAGGATGAATGGGACTCACTGGTTTTACGGATTCCCCCTGGTCAGGATCATCCTTTACTTTCCCTTCCAAAAGTTTAGTGTCAAAATCCACAATTTTGTACCTGATGCTTTTCAAGGTACTGCTGCTGAGCCAGGACCTGATGAAAAGAAAGCACCAAATTTCAGTTTTAAATAACCATGTCCCCAGGGGTGCCTAGGTGACTCAGTCGGTCAAGCATCCAATTTTGGCTCAAGTCACAATTTCAGTTTGTGAGTTCAAGCCCTGCATCAGGATCTGTACTGACAGCTCAGAGCCTGGAGCCTGCTTCAGATTCTGGGTCTCCCTCACTCTCTGCCCCTATCCCACTTGTGCTCTCTTTAAAATAAACATTAAAATTTTTTAACAAATAAATAACCATGTCCCCACACTACAGCTTTCTCTTCGTGCTTCCCAATGAGGGCACTCCGTAATTTAAAAGAAACCCTGGGGCCCAAATAGATGTCTTCAAGCCCTTTCACTTCTGTGAGCCTTGGTTTCCTCATCTAAGTGAAGGGATGCCCATCAAAGTTCCCGCTTGAACCAAGACTCTGTGGGGATGGATACTGCTCCCACCAGGCTCACACTCAGGATCGCTGCTGGATTAAAACAAGTTGAGAACATCCCATCATCACACAGACCAATCAACTCGTTTTTCCAAATACATGCTGAAGAAAATAAGTCAAAATATGATGGCAGTGAAAGCTAATTGTTGACAAAGCTGGTAGTCAGCCTGTTCTTATAGACTCATTAATTCACAGTTATGTCTAAATAATTCTTCCACCTGTGTCTAAGGTACTAGCTCTAAGAAAAGTGTGCGCATTTTCCCTGTAGTCTATGCAAATGCAGTCTGTTTCTACATCATTTTAGATAGCTTTGGAGTTTTTATTTTTTTAATGTTTATTTTTGAGAGAGAGAGAGAGACAAGAAATGAGCAAGGGAGGGGCAGAGAGAGGAGCCACAGAATCTGAAACAGGCTCTGGCTCTGAGGTGTCAGCACAGAGCCCCATACGGGGCTTGAGCCCCTGAACCGTGAGATTGTGACCTGAGCCAAGGTCAAATGTTCAACCAATTGAGCCACCCAGGCACCCCTTCGAGTTCTTAAAATATGGGAAAAATAATAACTTTCACAAACTAAACATGAACCATGGAGAAAGCCACAAGAAATGTTTTAGAACAGTGACAACTGTTAGCCTATTAAATGTTTCTTTGAATATCATAAATCTGAATTCAGAGTGTTTTCAAGACCCAGATGAGACTATCAGATTAGGATTCTATGACTAATCACAACAATTATAGTAAGGAACATTTACTATTATGTTCTTAATGATTTTTTTATATATTTTCTCATTTGCAACACAATAATCCTCTAAATTAGATATTTTCACCCCATATTTAGAGATGAGATAATGGGCTCCACAGGGCTTAGTAATTCTCCCCTGTCACTGGGCCAGGATATGGATTCTTTGTCTCTATGCTCACTTCACCACACCACTTTACCATTGCTCCCCCCTCCCCCACCCCTGGCCCATTCCACTCTAGAACTACTCAGGATGTGTCCATGTGATAAGGAACTTGTAACAATGTAAATCAACATACTGCTTCCTTCACTGAGAAACTCTTTTCCATCCCAGGTTTTGGCACCAAAAAAAAAAACTCTTATTACTAAAAAAAGTGCCTGTTTGGTTTAACAATGTGTGTATGACACAATTAATTTACATCTTGGCACAAATTCCTTATATTCTTTATCTTACCTAAGGGACTTATTTATGATACAATCACATGGAAAACCCTGTCATGTGCAGTTTTTATGTGGTATGATCTCAATAGTATAGAAGAAGTATATACATAAAGGAAAAAACATTCCTGGATCGGCAGCTGGCCTGTTCTAGAGCATCTTCTAGAAGCAGAATCAACAGGCAAGCCGAGCTCACCGGAGATGGTCTGCTGTACCATTGAGCGTAACGATGTAGAACATCACATTGGAGCGAGTATTGTGCTGAATGCTGTTTATGGCTGCAATGGCCCCCCCGAGCCTATCTTCAGATGCAGCAATGACCACAGGAATCTCCTCTTGTCTCCCGTCTACAGCTTGTCGGGGAACATTTGGGACAAAATCTATGGGCTGAAACCCCACAATTCCTGAATCTGCAAAGAACACACACAAGAAAAGTATTGTGATACAAAACCTGATAAGCTTTTGATCTAGCACCCAAGACACGAAAAGAGGAAAGGTGAGGATTATACTTACTTCATTTTCCCCCCATTACAACGTGAGGCATACAGCCCAGAAATTGTTTTCCTATATGTAACAAAGCTTTTGGAAAAGTAGAAGCATTAAAAAAAATAATAATAATTGGTGGACTGAATTCTGATACACTACTGGTGAGAATACAACAGAATCTTTCCAGAATGTCTTTTTAGCGATTTGTATCAAGAACCTTAAACAAGTACATGACCTCTGACCCAGTAATTCCCTTTGCCTCTCTTAAGGACAAATCTGAGAGATAATCAAAAGTTACAAGTTTGTTTATAATTGTGAAAACCTAAAAACAGGCTAAACTGTTGTTTTTCAAACCATGAATTACGTCCCATAAGTAGGCATGAAATCAATTTAATGGGTCACAATCAGAATGTGAGTAGAAAAGCAGTTCCTGAATTGGAATAGAGCACTGAATTCTAAGAGTATCAGACCGCACACCACACACAGCAATTCTAAGTACCGTTTTGTAAACATTCCTTTTTGTCTCTTACAATATATATTCATCCATTTACATTCATTGAACACTGAGCACCTAATATGTGCAAGGCAATAGGTAGTCACTGGGGTTGTAGCCATAAATAAAATACAAATCACCACCATGAAAGGCAGATGGACAATAAGCAAATACACATGTAGATTTGGGTGCTACATCTAACATGTTTCTTATTGTGGGGATGTCATCAAAAAAGTCTGAGTCACATTGTTCCAAGACTATTTTTCTTGTGGAAAAGAAATTATATGGCATTAACATGATATATGAAGAATACCTACCATCACGGTGACTTGCTTCAGAAATAATCACATGGAAAAACACATCATTGCAGTTTATATATTACATAATCAAAATATATACACAGAAAAAAACCCAGGAAGGTACTAAGCCAAAATCTTAATAATAGCTATATCTAGGCAATGAGATAATTTTCAATGAAAATTTATTAAGCACCTCCTATGTACTAGCTATCATCCAATTACATCCAAAAGCAGTGACCAAATTATTCTCGTGGAGCTTGAATACTGTTTTCATTTTCATAAATGTTCCTGCCAGGAGCATACATTACTTTATGCATATGTTATGCATATCATACATTACTTTATGTGTCCATTATATGTACATATGTAAATACACAGTTATAATAAAACATGCTGTCAGACCACTCCATAGAGGTCAGCCAAAAGTTATTAGTCTTTTCTTGTTCTGGTCAACAAGGGTGGGTAGCAACCACAAAATGATTTTTGACAAACATCCTGAAACCTCCCAATACCGAAGTAGAGCAATGGAATTAATTATGCAATAAAGTGATTTTTAAAAAATCAGTTAATAAGGCTTTCTGGTTTTGTTTTACTACTACAGTCCCAGTACTACTACTCCACACATTAAAGGAAAGAACAGGTGAAGGAAGGAACCCCACTGACACTAGTAAACAGGGCAGGCATTCGGTAGAAGCTTCACATACCTGTCGCCACCCTCTGAAGCCCTGCCACGCTGCTAAGAGCCGATGGCTCCCCTAAGGCCTATGATTTGGTGAAAAGGGGGTGCTGTCAGATCAAACCATCAGCAAACCCCCACACAACTTGGAAGTAGGGGTGGGGCTGTAAGAACACAAGGAGCGCCACCACCTTTTCCCAGTCTAGCAGCTTTTGTAAGGACAGGAAGAAAACTTCCTTTTCCTTTAGCCTAGTAATTTTTAGGATGTGGGATACTGGGAACCCTGGGTCCTCAACAGATGCCAAAGCGTTAGTAAGGGTTCCCATACCTGAAACCTCATTCCTTAGCAAACTGCTCAGGCCGAGGAAGTTATGGTGCAAAACCAGTAGGAAGAGAGCAACAACCAGGACCAGGATGATGATGTTTACTGAAACACAGAGGAAAAGCCTGCATTACATATCTTTACCTTTTGAGCAGCTATAAAAACAATAAAATTTGTAGAAAGAGCATACCTTTACGGAATGACATCTTTCTCTTCTGCCTTATGTATATATTAGTTTTTAACCCTACAAAACAAAAACAAGCCCCAAAGTCAGCAGGTACATGAAAATGGCCATCAAGATGCCTCAGCATTTTATTTTTGAGTTAATAGTTTTCAAGAACCCAATTTGGGATCTGAATTTTATATAGTAGTCATGATAATAAAATACTTGCAAGTAACCTGGGAGAAATAGGTAGCCTTGTACATTAAATGTCACCAGATGAAAAGCAAAATAAATTCTACCAAAAGGATTTCTTGAGGTCTAACCACTATGGAAATGTTTTTCGAATGAATTTCTACTCAAAATTTCTAGTTAAATTAGACATGGACTCTGTTGTCTAGAACCTGAGGTCAGCCTCACTGGCATAAAACATCTCTGTTCTGAGTTGTATCCCATTCAGGTTTAACTGGAATTAAAAGAGAAAAAAATGTCCATATTCAATTAAAACAAAATTTCATTTAAAGAGAAATTCATTTAAAGCAGAGAAACATAATTACAAAAATATACAAAACCCAATTTTGCTATAAAAAGTTGAGACTGCTGTTCTCAAAAATTAAAAATCTGCTAAAAAGAAAAAAAAAAGAGCTTCCCAGGGCTTCATTTCTCTTCCTAAAGTGGCACCTAATACTGTCACTCAGCCTGTGGCTTGTGCTCTTCAGTTCATCTGATGCCTTCACTTAAAAAGAGATTAATAATAGGATTGCCTGCCTGGCTTTGTCAGAAGAGCATGGGATTGTAAATTCAAGCCCTGTCAGTGGAAGTAGACATTACTTAAAAAATAAATTAAAAAGAAAAATCTAATAATAATAATACTAATGATAATTCAATGAAAATGAGATTGTGTGTGGAACAAAAATGATCAGATTTCTTTTTTTTTAATGTTTATTTATTTTTGAGAGACAGAGACAGATAGAGGGTGCGCAGGAGAGGGGCAGAGAGATATGAAGACAGAGAATCCGAAGCAGGCTCCAGGGTCTGAGCTGTCAGCACAAAGCCTGATGCAGGGCTTGAACCCACAAACTGTGACATGATGACCTGAGCCGAAGTCGGCTGCTTAACCAACTGAGCCACCCAGGCACCCCTAAATGATCAGATTTCTACAACAATCTACGGGTAATGTTTCCTTATAAAAACAGATTTATGCAACCAGGGGTTTTATAATCCTACCTTTGAGATCTTTACCCTCTTCTACTTCATCTTCCCTCATGGAAGCACCTAACATTTACATAAGGCTATTAACCTCACAAAGCACCTTGAATAATAGCATATTTCTAAAATCAAAGTAGGAGCACCTGGGTGGCTCAATTGGTTATGATCTTACAGGTCCTCCACTCAGGTCACGATCTTACAGTTCTTGAGTTCAGCCCCGCCTCAGGCTCTGTACAGGCAGCTCAGAGCCTGGAGCCTGCTTCAGATTCTGTGTCTCCCTCTCTCTCTGCCCCTCCCCCACTCACACTCCGTCTTTGTCTCTCAAAAATGAATAAACATTTAAAAAACTTAATAAAAAAATAAAAATAAAATCAAACTAAGTTTGAATTAATTTCATCTAAAGTGTGTGCCTATCAGGCACTTGATTTCTCAAGGCCTTTGAAAGAAAAGAGAAATATATTGAAGGGTTATTTTAAGAATTGAGATTCACAGATCAGACTACAAATTTGGAAGAAAATAATTCAGACTCCCAAAGAACAATCTAAAATACACACACTCTCCTTCTCTCTTATTTCTTTCTAGAGCAGTATATATAAAGTACATTATACCAATGAACTTCTCTAAAGAATGTGTATCATTATATGTCCTGAGCAGTGTGCCTATCACATGGTGGGGGTGAGCCTTACCATCAGAAACTGGTTGACCAGAAGCCCCACAGACAAAACTCTAACATCTGCCTGTTTGGAGCCAATTTCCACCACGACTAAAGAGAACTGTGTCACTTGAATAAACCTCATTTAACTTAATGATACAAGGGAGAGTGTTTTAGCTCAGCAATGTCCAGTAAGTTACTTACAGATAGTAAACGGATTGAGAGGTACACATATTTGTGCTATTGCAATTAGCTAGGCACAAGAAAACCACAATCCTGGCAGGTACCTGATGTGCTTAAGTAAATTAGCATGGCAGAAACTATTTGCTTATAAAACTCTTCCACTGTTATATATCTGCAACATGCCAATTATTATGAAGTACGTCTGATCCATATTTTCTTCCTTGTTTTCTTTTATCGTAACAAAATTCACTAATGTGGTTAGAAAGAATTCTCAAAACCTCATGCAGACCCTGGATGTGTAATAGTGGCTGTTTTTGTAAGAGTACACAGCTATGAACAATTTGATCAGCAATGTTCAATTTTTCACTAGGAAAATTAATATTTTTTGTTTGGAAATTATAAAACCTTCACATTCCCAAATCACTCACAAAACATGCATACACACACAACCAGGGCAGGCATATCCAAAAATAATGGGTGAAGAAACCTTAAGGAGAAAGAATACCATTTTTTTTAACTTGCTAGTTACCAGCATTAGTACCCACATTCTTGGCAGATGTACCCACACTCTGCTTTCCCTCAGCAAGCAGAAATCCAAGAAATGCCATTCCACTGATGCTCTGTAAGCTAACCTCTACTTGTTTCCTTGGTGCAGCATCAGCAAACTCTTTCACTCTGCTGGATCACACTCATCAGCCTATTATCATGCTCTTATGTCTTCCACCAGTTAATTAAAAAAAAAAAAAAGACACCACTCCCCTAACCCAGTTGATCCACAGACCCATTTTTCTGCTTCCCTCACTCGGAACACTTGAAAAAATTCATCTCTAGCTTCACTTCCTCTCCTACTCTTCTTTTAGCCTCCTCCAACCAGATTTCTGTCCTTACTGCTCCATCTAAACTGATCTTGTTGAGGTCACCTAAGACCAAGGTCATCTTTTTTTTAATTTAATGTTTATTTATTTATTTTGAGAGAGAGCAAGGGAGGAGCACTGAGAGAAAATCCCAAGCAGACTCCTCATCCAGTGAGGAGCCCAATACAGAGCTCAATTTCCCAACTGCATCTCATGCCAAGGTCATATTTCTGTCCTGTTATCCATCCCCTCAGAGGCCATCAGGAGAGTTTACTACATCCCCTTCTCAATTATGAAATCCCCCCATTCATTTTTTTTTTAACGTTTACTTTTGAGAGAGAGAGACAGAGCACAAGCGGGAGAGGGGCAGAGAGTAAGGGAGACACGGAATCTGAAGCCTGAACCCTGTACAGGCTCCAAGCTGTCAGCAGAGAGCCCGATGGAGGGCTCAAACTCACGAACCGTCAGACACTTAACCAGCTGAGCTATCCAGGCGCCCCCCATTTCTTTGTTTACTTTCTGTCTTCTAGGTCTAGAATGTGAGTCCTATGAGAACAGAGACCTCAATGAAACAAAGTGTTTACTGATGTATACTCACCATCTAAAAACCATGTTGTGGCCATGTGGTATTTATTGAATGATCTTGTAAACAGGAGCAAAGGTGGTTCTCAGCTCAGAAAGGGAACACACCCTTTGATAATGGTCATGAAAACACATTTCAACATAAGGAACAACATAAATTCCAACAGAGGTCTCTCTCAAATGGAACCTTACAAGCAATTTCCTTTTCTCATCATCTTTATAGCTCAAATACCATAATGCCTCTATAGCAAGTGACACACTGTAAAGTGCATTTAAAAAGGGGTAACACATGGGTGCCTGGCTGGCTGAGTTGCAGGAGCTAGGGACCCTTGACCACAGTTTGTGAGTTTGAGCCCCATTTTGGGTGTAGAGATTTCCTAAATAAATAAAAAATTTTAAAAAGGAAGCGGGGTGGGGGGATAACAGAGGGATACGTCTATTTCTACACACAACAGAAAGTCTGTTAGGTCTCTGCCAGGCTGAAAAGTGCAGAGACACTAAGGATATACACCCTCTTTCTCCTACCTCTTCATCTGGCTAACTCCTAGTTGGTTTTCAAGACTCCAGAGACTGTCCCAAACCCCACACTCAAGCCGCACCTGCCCTGAACTCCCACATCTCCTAGCCCTCCCTATCCCAGAATGAATCTGGCTGTCATTCATTTCTAGGGTTATGCCCATTGTCCCCCTTGACACATAATGGGCTCTGGGAACGTAAGGACATGTTGTTGGTCACAGCCTATCATAGGCCCACTGCGTGGCAGAGAAAAAGGTACCGCGAATGTGCTGAATGTATGAATGTGGGCGGCAGCCTGCCTTGGGAGAGCTGGGCATCCCACGGTCTGTGACTCTGACACTCAACACAGCATAAAGGCCAGAGAGCCACCTGGCATTCAGAGGCCCAGGTTCCCCAGGGCGGTTTCTCTCCGAAGCGTGGACACCCCATCTCGCTCAGAGTAACAAGGGAGGGGCTAAGTTTCTGAGGTTGACACCAGCTTTGAAAAAGACAAAGAGAACCCCTGGCCTCTATAGGGAGGGCCCCGTGCAGCCGGCGAGCGTGTTGGACGGCCAACCTGGGAGACTCTCCGAATGGGAGCCATCTCTCCATTTCGGTGCAAGGGTACCCTCTTTAAGATGATGCTCTTCCTATCGATGATGTGGCCTGCGGGTACTCCCCTCTAAATTCTAGGCGTCAGTAGGGCCTCCTTACGCTTACAGGTGATGGGGGCGGTGACGCTCCGAGAAGCCCTCACCCCCCCCCCCAGGCCCAGAGACACCCCCCTTCCTCCCCCCCCCCCTCGGTTAGGGCCGGGGCAAGCAGTTCCTCTCGGACGCTCCCCGCGGCCGCCCTTACCTGCAGCCAGAGGAGGAGGAGCCAGCGTCCGCGCCCCGGCCCGCCCCGCCAGCTCAGCGCCCGCGCGGCAGGCCCGGAGACCCAGTCCGCCGCCGGGTCACCGGCCTCCCGTACACTCCGGACCGAGCACGCCCTCCCGTTAGCTCCGCGGCCGCCGCGCAGTGCCGAAACCCGCAACCTGCCCGCCGCTCCGACCGCAGGAGCGTGGCGCCGGACAGGCGCGCGGGGCAGCCCGGCCACCGGGGTCCTCGCCGAGAAAAGCCCGTCGCCATGGAGACGAGGCGCGCGCAGGCAGCCGTTAGGCCGCGGGAGCGCCGAGGAGGACAGTTTGGAGGGCCGGGGCCGCGGCTCCCGGCGCCCAAGATTACAGACGGCTAAGCCCTCCCGGGCGCGCGATGCCTCCGCTCGACCACCACCGTCGCCACCTCAGCCCTCGCGGGCAGTGTGCGGGGCTACAGCCGGCTCTGAAAGCGCAGGTCGCCTAGCTATGGCGCGGGGCGGAGCCTCGGGCCTTTCGGGTCTGTGGGAGACATCCGCTTCCGGGGCCACGGCCCTCGCGTTGCCCGGCTCTGCGGCTCCGCCGTGCTGCACCTGGTCCCAGACCCGGGTTCCTGAGTCGCTCCTGCCTTCGCCCTGCTGCCAGCTTTCTCAGCCAGTCATGTTGGAGCACCTGAGCTCGCTGCCTACGCAGATGGTGAGGGCTCGACCCCAGGACTCCCCGCACGCCTCTCTCGAGCTGGCAGCTCCGCGGCCCTAGTCTGTTCCCTAAATTGTGCTTCCCGGGTCCCCATCTCTCTTCGCCCGCGAGGAGCCTCCTGTCCGTGCGCCATTAGGATGCTTCGGTTTCCCCGGAAAACCCAGAATTTCATTCCTTGCCCAGCCCTTGGGGAGGCCCCTGATGTTGGGGTTGCCAAAGCTGTGAGGCCAGGGCGGGAACTGTGCCTCTTCGGTGGTGGAACCAATTCCTGCTTTGCTCTCTTTCGCTTCTAGGATTACAAGGGGCAGAAGCTAGCTGAACAGATGTTTCAGGGAATTATTCTTTTTTCTGCCGTAAGTATTGGTTTTGCGTAGTATTCTTTCGTCACCCCCTCCCACACCCAAGCCCCCCAACCAGCTTGACTATATTTAATGTACTTCGTTTGTCTCCAGATAGTTGGGTTTATCTACGGGTACGTGGCTGAACAGTTCGGGTGGACCGTCTATATAGTTATGGCCGGATTTGCTTTTTCGTGTTTGGTAAGAAGTTTGTGGATATTTGGACGTTCGTGGCAAGTTAAGTTTCCTAAATTGGGTTGGTTTGGTTGGACCTAGCAGTGAGAACCAGCACCAACTTTTCAAAAACTTCCTTTTTGCCATCAGTGTTTCACCCTGCTATCTATCTTTGGAAAAATAGAATGCCAAATAAGTGGCAGATAAAGTGAAGCTGCTTAAAAGGACACAGTTCATTTCTTACGGCAGCTGCTCCAACTGGTAATCTTAAGGTCAAAACTAGCAGGAATTTCTTACCGTCTTCACAGGGCGCTCTCCTCATCTTCTGCTCTTACAGCCTTACGTGCATATGGTGAGGACTGTCTGCAGTTCTTAAAGCCGCCTGTCCGGGTGGGCAGGTTTTCCCTGGGATGCCAGTTTTGCTGTTGGTTTTACTTCTGGTAGCAGAGAGGCGTTATTTGGGAACCAGATATTGCACTTAATGCTCCTTTAAACTTTTAATGTTTAATATTGATGGGTTTTCTCTGTTCTGGCTCAGTTGACACTTCCTCCATGGCCTATTTATCGCCGGCACCCCCTCAAGTGGTTACCTGTTCAAGACTCAGGCTCTGAAGACAAGAAACCAGGGGAAAGAAAAATTAAGAGGCATGCTAAAAATAATTAGGGTGTCATGATTCAGCTTTACTACTGCACCTGCTTTCATTTGGTGAGATGAGCTAAATTGTTTTCATGTCCACAACAGGAGCTGAAACCCGCCTCTGCTCTTCAGCACAGCAGCGTATAGATTTTGTTCTCTTTATATGTCACTTCTAACTCAGTTGGCTTTTGATTTATAATTATTTCAGAACTCCTCTTCATAATCCTCTGAAACGACAGCAGAAAACACAAGTATGCCAAGTTTTTTTCAGGTCTACAAAAATAATGAATAAATGCTTCATAAAAGTACAATTTGACTATCAAAGTTTTATAATTCATTGTGAGTGGTTAAATTGTTTTAAGGTTTTAATTAAAACTCAGTGCGAGTCTGTCTGAAGAGTCTTTTGTTCATTATTCTGCAAGCGAACCTACTAGTAAAAGCCAGAGTTAGAAGTTTGTGGTTCTGAAAGTATCACTGAGTACCATTTCTATTTTCTGTGGCTGCACTTCCTCATATATGTCTTTCTTGACAACAGTAAGCGCCTATTGAAAAAACTTACTAGTGTAAATTTGTGGGAAGGTCATAGTTTGGTACCACTAAAAGTAGGGTGGTGTTAAGCAGAAAAAATTCAATCCATCCTTTACTTGAAGTAGACCAAACTGGAAACCTATAAAAACTAAATTCTTTCTAAAATTTCCAGAGTACTGAAGAGAAAAACGTTCTAAAGATTTTGTGTGTGGAATGGGAGTGGGAGAGTTATCATAGGTAATATTCTATTTCTTGGTGCTAGGATATAGGACTTCATAAAATATAAGTTTAAAAAATGAGAACAAAGACCTTAGTAAACAAAAGTCAGGAAGGCTTAAAAAAAAAGAAAAATTAAGACAGCATAAATAAGCGTAATAAATGTGATATAAAAGTTAGGAGCTCCCAAATTGTGTTGAAAATCAAGTTACCTTGGGGCGCCTGGGTGGCTCAGGTGGCTAAATGAACAACTCTTGTTTCAGTTCAGCTCATGATCTCACAGTTTATGGGTTTGAGCCCCAAGTTGAGCTCCACAATGATAGCATGGAGCCTGCTTGGGATTCTCTTTCCCAACCCCCTGCCCCTCTCTTAAAATAAGTAAACTTAAAAAAAAAATGAAGTTATCCCATATTTTCAAGACGACACTCAAAGGCTTGAAAACAGGAAAAAGGATATATTAGGCAGATGCAAGCAGAAAAGGGGTAATTAGAACGTCAAATACTTAACATTAGAAATGTGGCGGGGTGCCTGGGTGGCTCAGTCGGTTAAGCATCTGACTTCGGCTCAGGTCATGATCTCATGGTTCGTGGGTTCGAGCCCCGCATCAGGCTCTGTGCTGACAGCTAGCTCAGAGCCTGGAGCCTGTCTGCAGATCCTGTGATTCCTTCTCTCTCTGACCCTTCCCTGCTCACACTGTCTGTCTCTCTCTCAAAAATAAAAACAAATAAAAATTTTAAATAAAAAAAACACCAGAAATGTGGAAAGGAGGGACCTCTCATAGCTGCCAAAATGTTGCTGTTCTGAATCAATTTGCGCTAAGTAATACATGAAATGTATAAAGAATTTTACATACATAAGAGTTTGGCAGTGCTCCCACTCTGTAGGAGACCAGTCGTGCCTTTCAGGTTTTGGTAGGTAAGTGGGCAGGTGTAGGCAGGCAGACTTTTGCACTTTTTCTCCATACATGGAACATCTTCCCAGACACACAGGACTTGTTCTTGCCTGTCACTCCAGTCTGATAGGACTGTAAGTCATCTCCTACTGCTCTATCAAAGTCAAGTGGTATGCCCCATCCTGTATGCACTGATGTATCTCACATTATATATTTTTTCATTGTCCTGTCCCCCTCTACAGAATGTAAGCTCTGTGGGAGGGAACAGGGATCCTGTTTTTACCCACTGCTGTTTGCCCAATACTTCTAAGAATTGGTGAGACATTGTAGATGCTCAATAAATAATTACTAAATGAATGATTCAGAGCTGCATTATCCAATGTGTTGCCATTAGTCACCTGGTCTATTTAAATTTAATTAAAACTAAAATTAAAAATTGAGTCCCTCAAACTAGCCACATTTCAAGAGCTCAAAAGCCACGTATGACCAGTGACTACCTTTGCAGAGAATACAGATACAGAACATTTCCATCATCACAAAACTTTACTGATCAGGTCTTATAGAGGTTTGAATATATAAAGGCAAGTAGTTGTGTCTGTGCATAACAATCACCTTTAGTAAATGCCCACAGGACTGGTCCAGCTACTGAGCCACAGGGAAAAACAATCCCAAGAAATAAAAGTTAATGCAAGTCATTTTCACTAACCACAATGCAATGTAGCTGGAGCAAGGAGATCGAATTTTCTTGGCTCTCTTCCCCCCACACCAGAGAGAGCATGTGAGTGAGCACAAGCAGGGGGGAAGACCGGCGGGAAAGGGAGGGGGAGAATCTTAAGCAGCCTCCACCGCTCAGTGCAGAGCCCAGTGCAGGGTTGGATCTCACTACTGACTGAGATCATGAGTCAGATGCTTACCTGACTGAGATACCCGGGTGCCTGGATGTTTTTGGCTTTCTAAATACATGTGTCCCCTGCTTTCCAAAAGCGTGTTTCACGCCACTTCACTTTTCTGAGAGTCTTAATTAACATTGCCACAGTAATGGCTTTTCTCATAAAAGCGAAAATCTTCAGATTTCTTTCAGTTAGCAAAAACAGGTACTACTGTGGGTCTTAAGGGCAAAGAACTTTCAGAAAGTGGGAGATACTCTCTGTTTCTCACCATTTCAGCTTACCAAAGGTTTCATAGGAGTGCTCTTTTTAGATAACAAGGGAAATTATGTATATGGAAACGTTTCTTAAAGAGAAAAACACAATTACTGACTTTAAAAACCTGTCAAAAATATGTCAAAGTCTGAAATATGGTCAAAGGTATAGTGAGAAGAAAATTCATACTGTTAAAGGTGTTTTATATTTAAGAAAGATAAAAAATGATTAAGCACTCAAAAACCACAGAATAACCAAAAGATACTGGAATGAAAACCAAATGAATGTTTAAACAATATAAAAATATATAGAATAGGAATAATAACATATAGGTAGGAATTTTTTAATGCTAAGAAAATATATGCATTATACAAATTAGTGAGAAAACTTAACTAAAACTGATGTCTCTCCAGAAAGATATATTCATAAAACATGCAAGAAATGGTGAATAGGTCAGAAGGACCCACAATTTGCCAACAATGTGCCCCAGACTGGGACTGGGAAGAGGTGGCTTTACTGTTGAGTTCTAACAAATTCTTCAAAGTGAAAATAAAAGAGCTCAGAAACCAGGCTCCTTGCACCATGAGGGCAAGGAGTAGTGTTTGACTCACCACTGTATCCCCGGCTCCTGACGCAGCACCTGGCACGTAGTAAAAACTAAAAATCTGTTAAGTGACCGGAAAGGGAACATTTCAGTAGGGTACAGGAACACTTTTAGTTATAAAAAGTGAAAACATTGATGGAACAGCATTCATTTTTAAAATCCCTTGAATCCAAAAGTGAAAATTTACAAATCAAGACTTTTATTTTATAAAAACAATTTATTTCCCACCTGGGAATTACCCATTATATACAACTAATAAAATATGTGATATATAGTCATACATTTAAAACATGGGAGGATAACCAATAATTTGACAGACAAGAAGACAAACTTCAGGAGGTAAGTATGTCCAACATAACTAAAAGGAACTGGACTTCACTTACAAATTGCTTAATTGGAAAAGGAATTAGTGTTTAAGAAATGTTTTCGCTGATGAAAAGTCACTCTATAAAAAGCAAAAACACTGATTTACAAAGCCAAATTATTTCTTAGTTTCAATTCTTGCATATCCTATATGAGGTTCATATTAAATGAAAAGGTTAAACAGTATATAAAAAGGGAATTTAATTGCTCAAGTACTCGATACTACTTCATACTCTATAGCTACTCACAGAATCATGAATTGATTTTTTAAAAAAATAATTTATCAACTACTTCTTAAGGTTATTAACAATGACAACCAGTATCCCTACACATTTTATGTCATTTATTTCTCCTATTGCTTTTATCACTATAGTACAATATAAAACTTCCAATCCAATATTTTATGGCCCTTACATATCAAACTAATTAGTACCTTAGAAAAATAAAGTTCTAAATATAAAGTCGGTGGTTTAAGGCTCAGTAAACAATAACCAAGCAAAAAGTCTTATAACAGATTTTCCTCATCAAGAGTAAGATTAGCCGAAGGTTTTTTCCTTTGTGACATTGCTTCATTTTACTGTTCCATCCATTTTCTTCCTCAGTTAAAAAAAAAAGATATAAGGATGTCGAATGGCCTCCAGCCATTATTATAGGTTTGTTTCTGTTTAAGCCGAAAACCTTTGAAAATAGGTCTTTAGTATTGGCAGATTAAAATAAATTATCAAAAATTCACATTTTCTTCAAAAAACTTCAACTGGCGAACTTTCACACTGTAAGTTGTATATTTTTCACCCATGTGCTCCTGCAAACGTACCTAGTGGGGAAACAAAAAGAAAATCAGTATGTAGTAGAAAATAAATTTTTTTTTAATCTTAGAAGAAAGTCTTTTCAAGAAAAAAAAAAAAGGGCTTTTCTAAGCATGATACCAGAGGTGGAAACCATATGGGATAGTATTATCATATTTAAAATTTTTTAAATTTCAAGATATCAAAAAATAAAGTCCTGAGATATTAAAGAACAAGCAATACACGGGAAAATTTTCAACATACATGCCAAAAAATTAATACCATTCATATAATATAGAGCCTTTGGGGGTGGCTGGGTGGTTCAGTCCATTAGTGTCGGACTCTTGGTCTCAGCTCAGGTCATGATCTCACACTTTGTGGGACTGAACTCTGTGTTGGGCCCTGCACTGACAGCAGGGAGCCTGCTTGGGATTCTCTCCCTCCCTCTCTCTCTGCCCCTCCCTCCAACCCTGTCTCTCAATAAATCAAAAACTTTAAACAGCACAGAGTTTCTCCATTTTAAAAAAGAAATAGAGCGCTTAGAATCATTAAAATATACAATATTAGAACATTAGAATTGGTAAAACAACAAAATCAATCCTATAGATAATTCACCAAAGGTATTCACAAATTAACACAAATAACCAATTAAAACAAATTTCAATCTAATAATAAAACTACATATATGACATGACACAATATATGCCTGGAGTTAAAATAATACCTAATAGTGTGTTAAACAGATGTCACGTACCTCCTATCTAATGTACAGAGAAGGACACAATATCACTTTTGAGGTATTCAAAAATGCATAATCTGAATCTATTCAATAGGAAACACATCAAACAAATCCAAACCAAGGATCATTTTATAAAACATATGGCTGATACTCTTCAAAAATGTCCTAATTGTTCCAGATTAGATGAGACATAACAGATAACAATCTCATTTGGTTCCACATCTGGCACAATAGTTTGGGGAGCTCTGAGGACCCTCTCCTCAACTGAAACTGGTGAAAATTATTTTTTAAACTAACCATTTAAAGTCTCTGGAAGCAGTCCTGAGGGCATGCAGCAAATAAAGACACTTTTTTTCTCCCTCAAGAAAATCCACTAAAACCCATTAAGAACAGTGACAGCGAGGGGTGCCTGAGTGGCTCAGTCAGTTAAGTGTCTGACGTCTGACTTCTGACTTCGGCTCAGGTCATGATCTCAGGGTTCACGGGTTCAAGCCCCGCATCAAGTTCTGTGCTGACAGTTCACAGCCTGGAACTTGCTTTAGATTCTGTGTCTCTCTCTGCCCCTCCCCCACTCATGCTCTGTCTCTGTCTCAAAAATAAACAAACTATAAAAAAAAAAAAAAGAACAGTGAGAGCGGGTGGTGTCTAAGTGAAGATCAACTGCCTCCCTGCCCAGTCCCTGCTGAGTGAGACAAAACCTCGCTATGACACTACAGCCAACAACACAGGGCTCCCTTTCCATCAGCTCCTAGTCCACAGGCAGTCTTTCTGGGAAAGGCAGGACATCAGATCTCAGCCTGTCCCCCTCCCTCACATCTGTGGTTAAGGATACATTTTGAGAGAGTGCAGCCAAGAGGTAGGAACTTCCTTTTTATACCAGATTTGACTTGTACAATGGAGGCTGTACCTTGGGAGCAAGGCCAGTGAAAATATTGGGGCCCCAGTTACCATTGCCCCAGACCATAAAGTGAAGATTCCATGCTTGGGTGAAGCATGCCAAGAAGACCAGCCCTCCCCACCACTGAGCTTCTAAAGTAGGGGTATCACTCATAGACAAGTATGCTATTATCTTTGCTCCCAGCTGTGCTCAGAGATTTTGCCTGGGGTGAGAAGACATAAAACAGCACCAAAACTTTTCCTTAATGGACTGACCTAATTTAGAACAGAATGGAAACATTCAAGCCTACAAGTGCTCTCAAAAACTGAAGTAGTGGTGAATGGCAACGAAGAGGAGACTGGTATGCAGGCTAAACTGCGGGCCACCTACTTTGAGGAAGACAACCACAAAGCTGGGAGGAACCCCCTGGGGTCAAACCAAATTTCAAACACTGACCCTGGGAACTATCCCTTCAAAGAATCCCCCATTTTACTGGATCAGTCTGTGGAACCATGTGAGCCCCAGGACATTGTTGGAAACAATGTCTCCCTCCCTGGAGAGGCCAGTGCCCAGACTTATACAATGTACTTTCTGAAATGTCCAGTTTTCAACAGAAAGTTTTAAGACACACAGAAAAACAGGACAGTAAGACACATACACTGGGGGCAAAGGAAGGCAAGAGAGGCACTCCTAGGAGAGCAACCAGATGCTAGATTAGCAGGCAAAGGATCATTAGAAACATGTTCACAGAACTAAAGAAAACTGACTAAAGAAGTAGTTATAAGACGAACTAAATGGAATTTGTGAAGTGGAAAAGTACAATGACAAATGAAAAACTCAACAGTATATTTGAACTAGCAGAAAGAAAAGTAAGTGGGCTGGAGATAGATCAATAAAGATTATGTAATCCAAGATCAGAGAGAAAAGAAAATGAAGAAAAGTGAACATCGCTTCAGAGAAAAGTGGGACATCATTCAACGCACCAACACATGTGGAATGGGACTCCCAAAAGAAGAGCAAGAAAGAAGCAGAAAAATTGCTTAAAGAAATAATAGCTGAGCAATCCCTATCAAAACAACACCAGCATTCTTCACAGAGCTAGAACAAACAATCCTAAAGTTTGTATGGAACCAGAAAAGACTTCGAATAGCCAAAGCAATCTTGAAACAGAAAACCAAAGCAGGAGGCATCACAGTCCCAGACTTCAAGCTGTATTACAAAGCTGTAATCCTCAAGACAGCATGGTACCGGCCCAAAACCAGACACTCAGATCAATGGAACAGAATAGAGTGTGGTAGGGTCCCCTCCCTCAGGAAAGAAAAACACCTCAACGCAACCTAGCTATACACATACATGACAACATCCCTCACCACCTTGTAACATGAGACCACTTAATCAGACTACATGTTTGTGTGTTACCACATATGGGAGACAAAGAAGTAAAAAATATATAAAAAGCTACACCACGTGGCGTTTGGGGCTCAGTTCTTTGGAAACTCAATTGAGCGATGCCAGCAGGAATAAAGTTGCTTCCTGGACAGAAAAGCTCAGCGTCACGACTCTCTATTTGAAAATCTTGCTATACTACTTGGGGGCTCAATCCGGATTCGGAGACAATGCATTTCCACCTCCTTTGCCACCAGGGATAAGAACCTTGGAGCGCCGGGAGAGGCGGCTTCACCTGGCACCAGCAGACTGCTTGATCTGCAGGAAACTAGCCCTCCCGACCGGCCAGGGTGAGGACTCGGTGTGCGCCAGTGAAACCCGAGGCCCAGGAACCAGCACGGGGAGCACCACCCATCAGACTGGTCAGAGCCTGGGTTGGTTTTGGCAGACCTGCCCCTAAGAGGCAGAAGGGAAGCCTGATCACCTCCCAGAGCTTCCCTAGTAGCTCCACAGGGATGAGGAACAAAACTGCAACTCGAATGTGCTAGGCGGTGGGCTGGAGTCACCGTGTGACTATGTGTGGGGACTTGTCTCTCTTTCACTTCCTGGGTCAATGACTCTGATAATTAGAGCCAACTGTCTCTGGTTATTCTACTTCAGAACAAGGACTTTAAGGAATATTCCCAAGTAGCTGCCAAAACTCTTGTTTGTTTCGGAGAAATTCCCTGTCTTCTCTGGACTGACATGGACTGTCTAATTCAACTGGTGGAAAACAAGCAGTTTAAACAAAAGAAACCTGGAGTCCGCTCCTCTGTCCGAGTCGACAAGATATAAAACTGGGAATTCTCTTTCTCTGCCTCGTGCCAGCACCTCTCCTCATCAGCCTTCCCTTCCCCCTCCTTTTCTGCACCACCTGGGGGGCCCGCCTCAGGCGCCAGCAGCTCCTCCTCCCACCCTAGATGTAGAGGGGTGAGGACCACCCACTTCAGATTTCCCCACTGGAGCCCCAGATAAAAATAGACAACGGGGAACAAACTGATTGACTTTTAAATGGACACAGATGGAACAGATTTGGTATTTAAATAGATTTAAGTTTTTTGGTTTAAAATAGACATGTCTTTGGAGTTATCAGCATTAAATATATAAAACTTTTTTCTACCTAAGGTTTTCTAAAGGCCAAATATGCTCTTTTTTTCTCTGTTGAAATTTGTCACCTACATTATTACAAGGTTTAAGACAGATAAAAGAAGATCTAGGTGAATTTTCTGATCAGATAAGTATATAAAGGCTTTTCAGAATATTATGTATGCTTTTGAGTTGACCTGGAAAGATATAATGCTTTTGTTAGATCAGACTCTTAATGAAGCAAATGTTTTAGGAAAAACAAAATTAAGGAAATCTAAGGTTTAGCCCTTAAATTATGCCAAATCAGCCACTATTTTACAAACACAAAATGAGAGCCTGCTGGCCTTCATGGAGAGGCTGAGGGAGGCTCTCATTAAACACATCTCTCCTGACACCCCTAAGGCGGAGATTATTTTAAAGGACAAATTTGTCACTCAATCAACTGTAGATATTCAGAGAAAATGCAAAAATTAGCTGCTAGCCTTGAAGAGACCCTGGAGGAGCTCTTACGAGCTGCCAATTGGGTATATCACAGCCAACATTTAAAAAAAGAAAGAAAGAAAGAAAGAAAAAGAAAAGGAGGCTTAAAAAAAAATCTGGAGCCTTAGTCGTGGCTATGTCAGACGGGAGTTCCCAAAGGTCCAGGCACCAAGTGCCATTTATATGGCCATTCAGAGCACTAAGATAATGAGAATGTCCTCACAAGGGACAACCAAAATGAAAAGCCCTAAGCCATGCCCCTTATGTGGAGACAATCACTGGAGATCTGAATGCCCTCAGGGACCTCCATCTGTGAGGGTTCAGAGAAGCAACGTCCCTGGAAGAGACTAACTGGGTCCTGGGGCTCTTCACAGTGGCTCCCCGAAACCACACAACTGTCTATCAGAAACCCAGAGCCTCCGGTAACTTTAAATATAGCAGGAAGACTGGTCAAACACCTGAGCTACCTTTTCTGCCCTCCTTTCTGCTCCAGGCCAACTATCCAAACACAGCATGATGATTAGAGGCATCTCCAGAAAACTGCAAACTAAATTTTTCTCACAGTCCCTGGGATGTATATAGGGAAACCTAATTATTTTTCTCATTCTTTCCTGATAATGCCAGAGAGCCTTACTCCTTTGCTAGAAAAGAATATTATAACTCAATAAATTATAAATTTAAGAGACTATGGTGCTACTAACTCCAGGGCTGAAAAACAATTATGTGAGTTTTTGGAAATTACTGGATATTGTAGGCTGAAGATACCAGGGTTCAGAAAAATAGTTTGCCTGCTTTATCAATTATTAAAGGAGACTCAAAAATAAACTGGGGTCTGACTCCTAGACACTGTCTCCAGCCCTTGGAATGGTTACAAACAGAGCAGGGCAATTACTATTACGGAGCTCACGGAGCTAAAAGATCATCAAAACGCAGCATCAGGCCTTTCATTTAGGGAGGGGCAAAACTTATCAAATGGCCCAAAGGATGTTTACTAGAAAAAAAAATTTGTCAAAGACAGTTCTGCAAGTAGTATCAGCCTGTGAAGTATGTGTTAAAAACAATCTTTTCAACCACAAACTTGCTCTCCCAGGCAATCAAGGAACTGGAGGCTATCCAGGAAAAACTAACAGTTAGATTTCACTCATATGCCAAGGTCAAAGGAATGCCAACATCTGTGGGTATAGATTGATACTTTTACTAATTGAGTAAAGGCCTTCTCCTGCAAGACAAAACAGGCACAAAAAGTAATAAAAGTTCTGCTTAATAAAATAATGCCCAAGTTTGGCTTACGTAAAATTTTGCAAATTAATAATGGTAAATGGCTGGGGTGCCTGGGTGGCTCAGTTGGCTGAGCATCTGGCTTTGGCTCAGGTCATGATCTCACAGTTTGTGGGTTCAAGCCCCAAATCAGGTTCTGTGCTGACTGCTAACTCAGAGCCTGGAGACTGCTTTAGATTCTGTGTCTCTCTCTCTCTGTCCCTCCCTTGTTCACGCTCTGTCTCCGTCTCTCTTTGACTCTTTCTCTTTCTCTAGTAGAACTCCTGGCTCTTAAAAAAGTTTTACACCAGGGCACCTGAATGGCTCAGTTGGTTAGGCAGCCAACTTCGGCTCAGGTCATGCTCTTGTAGTTCAGGAGTTCGAGCCCCATGTCAGGCTCTGTGCTGACAGCTCAGAGCCTGGAGCTTGCTTTTCAGATTCTGTATCTTCTTCTCTCTCTGCCCCTCCCCTGCTCATGCTCTGTCTCTCTGTCTCTCAAAAATAAATAAATGTTAAAAAAATTTTTTTTAAAGTTTTACACCTCAAAATAAAAGCAGACTGTCTGCTATATTCAGCAAAACTCTAATACCTCACAAACATTAGATGCTTTAAATTTTTTTAAATTAAATTAGGGCCAAACTACACCATTGATTACTTCCTTTTCCTGCTTCTCCATCACCTGGGTTAGGAGAGATTCCCTGAGATACGTTGTTTACAAAGTCAGAGTCTCTCCTAGACTGTTTGACAGGTTTGGAAACTGCAGACATTATCTTAAGATGCCATCTTGTTGGCCAGTATAATCTTTACTTTGTGTTCTTCTCTTTGTGTCTGCTAATGTTTATGCCACCTCATGCCTGCCAGCCTTCCAGAACCATGCTGTGGGCCACTCAACCGACCCTGGGGTGGACTCTCACTCCTGTACGCCTACACTGTCTCTTATCAGCCTGAAGAAGCGAGAACGGTTATCGCCCCTGTTCCCCCACAACAGTTACAGGCCCTGTTCCAGGGGAGAAATAAATAGGGAAAGGGTAAGCCTTAGGCAAGGAGAGAAAAGGGACCTTCAGGGAGGCAGACCGCAGCTGCAAGTGGGAGGCTAAAGCAGCAGAGGGGGTTCTCCCCTTATAAAATCCCTTATGGGTGCCCTCCCCCCATTATCAAGGGCATAAGCGGGGGATCTAAATGAGATAGGCAATCTAACTCTAAGACAACAGATGCCTTGGCTTTACCCTAACCACCTTACACCACTGGGTCAGGGAGCGATTACCTGTGAATCTGATGACAGATGCTCCCCCCTTTAAACCAGGAGATGCAATATGGATAAAGGGGTGAAATGTCCAACCCCTTAAAGCCCCTCTGGAGTGGCCTGTTCACTGTCATTTTGTCCACCTCTACTGCAGTAGAGGTAGTTGAAGTGGGTCCCTGGATTGACTACCAGCAGAATGAAGCCAGCATCTTGAAACTAGAAGTGCATTCCTAATCCATCAACACTGTGCAAACTGACCATATGAGAAAAGCAATCTGCAACTCCAGGGCCTTCCGGAGACCACAGCCCTGCTTCAGTCACTCCAGAAGCTGACTAATCTATGCACAGCAGAAGCTTGAGGAATCAAGGCTCCATGAAACAACAGACTGTCCTTATTTTCTATATCTTTCCTTATTGTGATGCACTGTCATGCCCTGTTTCTCACTATTATTGTGATCCTTGCTCTACTCTTTGCCATAGGATTGGCCAAGGTTGCCCCAGCTGGTTAGAAATGTGGTGAGAGGTTTCTGTTAACACTCACCTCCCTTTTATAGATAGGATACTTTGTTGGTACCAACATGAGGAGACAATGGCCATAAGAGACTAGAAAGTTAGATCCCCACAAACCTTATAGTAAAACAAACCACCCCAGTCCCACTACCAAGGTTTGTTTCTCAAAAGCTCAATTATTGGGAAAAACTGTCTTGCCTAGTGGGGAAGAAGTTCATCGTCATCTCTGTTAAAAACTTAACATGTGTAGGCCAAAGATTTTGTAACTCAACTGCCTGGAAAACCCAATGTTGGGGGACCCTAGATCACCTTGAGCCAGCTCCCCACCCCTTGCCTAACTTCTCTCATCTCCGAGAAGCCTGAGACAATGTCAACGCAGCCATCAAATGGTGGGCCACAGGTGGACTATACTAGAGACGTGGAAGAACAGCCTATACAGTACTTCCCTCAGTCTGGTCAAGGTCACATGTGCTAAAAACTATTCATCCATCTTTCTTCCTGCTTCCACTTGCCAGAGGGAAACATTTGAGAATCCAAGTGTATGGGGACAAGGAGACTCCAAGGAAGCAGTGTGGCTTACAAATTGGCAGGTAAAAAGATGATAAATGCCCCCCTGAGCATACAGTCCATTATTATGGCCCTGCCACCTGGGCAGAGGATGCGTCTTGGGGCTACCGCACTCTCATTTACATGCTAAACTGCATAATCACACTACAAGCAGTTGTAACAATTATAACCAATAAAACTGCCAGAGCTCTTATTAGCCAAGCAACAAAACCAGATGCGCAATGCTATCTACCAAAACCGCTTGGCCTTAGATTACCTACTTGCTTCTGAGAGAAAAGTTTGTTAAAAGTTTAACCTAAGCAACTGCTGTCTACAGATAGATAATGAGAAAAAAGTCATAGAAGAGACCACAAATCAAATAAAAAGGATTGTTCATGTCCCGTCCAGACCTGGAACAGTTAAAACCCCAGGGAATTGTTTGGAGGATGGTTTTCAACTTTCAGGGGATTCAAAACTCTCATAAAAAGTATCCTCCTAATTCTGGGAGGTTGCTTAATCCTATCTTACTTAGCTCCCCTGGCTGTACAGTCTACCTCCAGTCTCACTGAGGCCATAATTTACAAAAAAAAAAAAGGATGGCCACTCATGTTATAAAAATATAAACCTCTAAACCAAGATGATGCTTTTTGACCCAAAATAGAGGCGTATGAGCACCAAAGTGGGGAATTTGGTAGGGTCCCCTCCCTAAGGAAAGAAAGAAAACCTCAGGGCAACCTGGCTATACACGTATGTGACAACATCCCTCACAACCTCATAACACAAAACCACTTAATCGGACTATATGTGTGTGTGTTACCACATATGGGAGACAAAGAAGTAAAAAATATGTAAAAAACTATGCCATGTGGTGTTCAGGGGCTCAGTTCTTTAGGTACGAACCCAACTGAGCAGTGCCAGCAGGAATAAAGTTGCTTCCTGGAAAGAAAAGCCTCAGTGTCATGACTCCCTGTGTGAGCATCCTGCTACAAGAGAACCTAGAAACGGACCCACAAACATATGGCCAACTCATCTTTGACAAAGCAGGAAAGAATATCCAATGACAGTCTCTTCAGCAAGTGGTGCTGGGAAAACTGGACAGCGACATGCAGAAAAATGACCACTTTCTTACACCATACACAAAAATAAACTCAAAATGGATAAAAGATCTAAACATAAGACAGGAAGCCATCAAAATCCTAGAGGAGAAAGCAGGCAAAAACCTCTCTGACCTCAGCCACAGCAACTTTTTACTCAACACGTCTCCAGAGGAAAGGAAAACAAAAGCAAAAATGAACTATTGGGACCTCATCAAGATATAAACCTTCTGCACAGCAAAAGGAAACATCAGCAAAACTAAAGGCAACTGACATAACGGAAGAAGATATTTGCAAATGACATATCAGATAAAGGGTTGGTATTCAAAATCTATGAAGAACTTACCAAACTCAACACCTAAAATACAAATAATCCAGTGAAGAAATGGGCAAAAGACATGAATAGACACTTCTCCAAAGAAGACATCCAGATGGCTAACAGATACATGAAAAAATGCTCAACATCACTCATCATCAGGGAAATAAAAATCAAAAACACAATGAGATACCACCACACACCCGTCAGAATGGCGAACGTAACAACTCAGGCAACAACAGATGTTGGTGAGGATGTGGAGAAACAAGACCTCTTTTGCCCTGCTGGAAAACAATATGGAGGTTCCTCAAAAAAATTAAAAATAGAACAACCCTATGACCCTGCAATTGCACTACTAGGTATTTATCCAAGGGATACAGGTGTGCTGTTTCAAAGGGGCACATGCACCCCAATGTTTATAGCAGCGCTATCGACAATATCCAAGGAATGGAGAGAGCCCAGATGTCCATCAATGGATAAATGTATAAAGAAGATGTGGTATACAAGGCAGTATTACGCAGCAATCAAAAAGAATGAAACTTGCCATTTTCAACTATGTGGATGGAACTAGAGGGTATTATGCTAAGCAAAATTAGTCAGACAAAAACAAAAATATATGACTTCACTCATATGAGGAGTTTAAGGTACAAAACAGATGAACATAATAAAAGGGAAGCAAAAACAATATAAAAACAGGGAGGGGGCGCCTGGGTGGCTCAGGCAGTTGGGCGTCCGGCTTCAGCTCGGGTCATTATCTCACAGTTCGTGGGTTCGAGCCCCGCATCGGGCTCTGTGCAGACCACTAGCTCAGAGCCTGGAGCCTGCTTCAGATCCTGTGTCTCCCTCTCTCTCTGACCCTCCCCTGGTCACAGTATCTCTCTCTCTCTCTCAAAAATAATAAAAAAATAAATAAATAAAAAGTAAAAATAAAAACAGGGAAGGGGACAAATCATAAGAGACTCTTAAATAAAGAGAAGACACAGAGGGTTGCTGGAGGGATTTTGGGAGGGGGGATAGTCTAAATGGGTAAGGGGCATTAAGGAATCTACTCCTGAAATCATTATTGCACTATATGCTAACTAACTTGGATATAAATTAAAATAAATAAATAAATAAATACCTCAAGAAAGAAAGAAAGATAGAAAGAAAATGAAAGAAGGAAAAAAGCTGAAAACTTACAAATGTATTGAAAAACACTGATCTACACATCCAGGAATGTCCATGAACTCCAAGCAGGATCAACTCAAAGAGATACACACACACATTAAAGTGCTGAAAGCCAAAGACAAGGAGACAATCATGAAAGCAGCAAGAGTAAAACCATCCCTTATATCACTTATAAGGGAACTGAAATAACCTTAACAGCTAACGTATCATAAACAATAGAGACCAAGGGGCAATGAGATAACATATTCAGAGTGTTCAAAGGAAAAAACTGTCAAGCAAGAAGAATCCCACAGCCAGTAAAGCTATCTTTCAAAAATAAAAGGTGAAGTAAAGACATTCTCTGGGAAAGAATCTGTGGCTAGCAGACCACTTTACAAGAACTATCAGAGGCAGTTCATCAAGCTGAAATCAAAGGACCCTAGACAACAATTTTAACTTACATGAAAACATAAAAGCACTACTTCGAAGGGAGCTTACAGAGAGGATGTGACCTCTGGTCACTTGTGAGCCTAATTCTGGTGACTGGAGGTTCCCATCCTCTCCTGTCCTACTCCCAGAGGCTGGTAATGTGGTGTTGAGACTACCTGGACAGCACATGTGGTTGAGCTCAGTTAATATAACATATATATGTGTGAGCTTCTGAGATCTGGCAGGTGGGTGAGGAGATCTACTCACCCTGTGGCTGCCCAAGACAAGCCTCATATGTAAGCTCCCTTCCTTACTAAAACTGCCACCTAGCAATGTGGAGTGTTTGCTGCTTCCCCCTCTCTCTCTGCCCTCCTCCTACAGGGGCCAATTTCAGATTACACCTCAAGAGTAATTATGCAAATAAAACCTAATATATATGCATATTGTTTCTTTCGTCTCTGAATTGATTTTAAAGTAATTATACAATATGGGGTGTCTGGTTGGCTGAGTCGGTTAAGCGTCAGACTTCCGCTTAGGTCATGAGATAACATATTCAGAGTGTTCAAAGGAAAAAACTGTCAAGCAAGAAGAATCCCACAGCTGGGCATCCGGCTCTGTACTCACAGCTCAGAGCCTAGAGCCTGCTTTGGATTCTGTGTTTCCCTCTGTCTCTGACCCTCCCCTACTCACACCCTATGTTTCTTTTTCTCAAACATAAAAAAAATTTTTTTTAATTAAAAGATAAAAAACAATCATACAATACAATATGTATGAAAGAGGAAGAGGAGGAAGCCCCAGGACTTCATCCCCTCATAGGGACAAAAATTACCCTGGCAAAATGCCTGATGTAACTATTTTGGAACTCTGCAGTCTATTAAAGACTTGAAAGTTCCAGGGGAAGGCTGGTAAACTGTGGTTAATTTCAGACCATTTCAGTTCCTTGCACCCCCAGCCTGGTGGCAGGCAGCTGGGCAGATGTTCCTGGAGCAGCCTGCACACAGCTTGTGGAGCCAGGGCAGGCAATAAGAACTTGTCCTCCAAGTCCTGGGGGTCTGTGTACAGATAGATGATTGCTACTTCTGATCAAGGAGTTGCAAACACAGAAGCAGGCAACCATTGTTGCAGCCCTCACTGACAGTTATAAACCACTCCCCTTCAGCTGAAACAACTTCCAGGGGATTTAAAAGAGACTTGATTGGGTCAGTTGGTTAAGCCTCCGACTTCAGCTCAGGTCAGATCTCACATTCGTGGGTTCGAGCCCCGCATCAGGCTCTGTGCTGACAGCTAGCTCAGAGCCTGGAGCCTGCTTCAGATTCTGTGTCTCCCTCTCTCTCTGCCCCTCCCCCTCTCATGCTCTGTCTCTCTCTGTATCAAAAATAAATAAAACATTTAAAAAAATTTTTAAATAAATAAATAAATAAATAATAAA
This sequence comes from Suricata suricatta, assembly GCF_006229205.1. Lineage (NCBI taxonomy): Eukaryota > Metazoa > Chordata > Mammalia > Carnivora > Herpestidae > Suricata > Suricata suricatta. The sequence goes on from NC_043711.1 coordinate 20,741,226, forward strand.
TAAAAGAGACCTGATATATATGCATAGTGGGAATCCCAGAAGGGGAAGAAAGAGGAAGAGAGATTTGAAGAAGTAACAGCCAAAATGTACAAAGTATTTAACAAATACATGAATATAAACATCCAAGAAGTTCAATAAACTCTAAGTAACTCTAAGTAGGGTGAAACAAACAGGTCCTACCCAGACACATCATAATCAAACTGTTGAAAGTTGAAGAGAAAGGGAGAATCTTGAAAACAACAATAAAGGAGCAACTTATCACATACAAGGGATCTCCAATGTGATATCAGATTTCTCATCAGAAGCTTTGGAGGCCAGAAGGCAGTGGGGCAGTATTTTCAAAGTGAAACAACAAGAACAAAATAAAACAAAAACCCAACTGTCAACCAAGGATCTTTAATCTGGAAAAATAGTGCCATTTGCAACAACACCAATGGACCTTGAAGGCATTATTCTAAGTGAAATAAGTAAAAAAATGAACTCTGTCTCTCTCTCAAAATAAATAAGCTTAAAAACAATAAAGAATTAATACCAATTATTCACTGTCTTCCAAAAAAACAGAAGGTGAGAGAACACTCCCCAACTCATTCTATGAAGCCGTTATTACCCTGATAACACAACCAAAGGCATCACAGAAAACTAAAGACCAGTACCTTGTAAGAATATAGATGAAAGAATCTTCAACAAAATACTAGAAACATGACTCCAGAAACATAAGTAGTAGAATGACCAAGTAAGGTTTAACTCAGGAATGCAAGGATGGTTTAACATCCCAAATCAATTAATGTTATATACTCTATCAACAGAATTCAAAACAAAAACCATATGATCATCGAAAGAGAAAGCAACTGACAAACCTAACACCTTTTTATGATTAAAAAAAAAACTCAACAAACTAGGAAAAGAAATCTTCTTCAAACTGAGAAATGGTATCTATAAAAACCCACAGTCAACTAATGGTGAAAGACTGGATGCTTTCCCTCCTAGATCAGAAACAAGTCAAGGGTTTCCACTTGCACCATTTCCAGCAATACTGTACTAGAGGTTTTAGCCAGGGCAATGAGGCAAGAAAAAGAAGTAAAAGACTTTCAGACTAGAAAGGAAAACTAACTCTATTCACAGATGATGTGATATTATATAGAGAAAAATTCCAAGAAGTCCACAAAAATAAAAAAGGATATTAAACCCAACAAACAAGTTCAGCAAGGTTATAGGACACAAGGTCAAGGTTTCCAAAATCAGATTTATTTCTATATATTTGCAGTAAACAATCCCAAATAAATAAAAGAAAATTCCATTAACATCAAAAAGAATAAAATACTCAAGAATAAATTTACGAGATGTAAAAAACTTATGCTCTGAAAAGTATAAAACATTGTTTAAAGAAATTTAATATCTAAAAGTTAATAAACATAAAATCACCTCATGTTTATGAATTGGAAGTCTTAACTTTGTTGAGATGATAAAAGTCCACAAATTAAACTGCAGATTTAATGCAATCCCTATAAGAATCCAAGCTGGGAGGAGTGCCTGGTTGGCTTAGTCAGTTGAGCATTCGACTTTGGCTCAGGTCATGATCTCACAGTCCACAGTCTGTGAGTTCAAGCCCCGTGTCAGGCTCTGTGCTGACAGCTCAGAACCTGGAGCCTGCTTCAAAATCTGAGTCTTCCTCTCTCTCTGCTTCTCCCCTGCTGGCGCGCGCGCGCTCTCTCTCTTAAAAACAAATAAACATTAAAAAAAAAAATCTCAGGTAGGAGCCTTCTTCAAATTCTGTGTGTGTGTCTCCTCCACTCATGCTCTCTCTTTCTCTCTTTCTCTCAAAACTAAATAAGCATTAAAAAGAAAAGAAAAGAATGCAGTCTGGAACTTCCTCAAACATTTAAATGTAGAGTTACCATGTGACGCAACCATTCCACTCTCCTAGTTATACATCCAAAGGAACTGAATCCACACTGAAGCTTGCACACCAATGTTTATACCAGATTTAGTCACAATAGGCAAAAGGTGGAAACAACCCAAATGTCCATCAACTGATAAAAAGATTAAACAAAATGTGGTATATGCACACAACAGAACACTGTTCAGCCATAAAAAGGAATGAGGTACAGATACCTGCTCCTTGAAGACATTACACTAAGTGAAAAAAGTCACAAAAGAACAATGTATTTTATATGATTCTATTAAATGAAATGTTCAGAATATGTAAATCATTCAGAAAGAAGGAAGGTTTAGTGGTTCCTTAGGATTGGAAGGAAGATAAAATAAGGCCAATAGCTAAGAGTACAAGGTTTCTTTTTTTTGTTTTTTGTTTTTTATTTATTTTTGAGAGACAGAGACAGCACAAGCAGAGGAGAGTCAGAGAGAGAGGGAGACACAGAATCTGACACAGGCTCCAGGCTCTGAGCTGTCAGCACAGAACCCAACACAGGGCTCGAACCCACGAACCATGAGATCATGACCTGAGCTAAAGCCGGATGCTTAACCGATTGAGCTACCTAGGCGCCCTCCTTTTAAAAAATTTTTTTTAATGTTTATTTATTATTGAGACACAAACAGAGCATGAGTGGTGGAGGGGCAGAGAGAGAGGGAGACACAGACTCTATAACAGGCTCCGGGCTCTGAGCTGTCAGCACAGAGCCCAACGTAGGGCTCAAACCCATGAACCAAGAGATCATGACCTGAGGCGAAGTCTGATACTTAAATGACTGAGCCACCTAGGCATCCTTGAAGTGTACACTAAGTGCATGAATTGGGGCACCTGGGTGGCCCAGTGAGCTGGGCATCTGACTTAGGCCTAGGTCATGTTCTCGCCATTCCAGAGTTCGAGTCCCAAATCGGCCTCTGTGCTGATAACTCGGAGCCTGGAGTCTACTTCGGATTCTGTGTCTATTATTATCACCAAACAACTAGAAATACAAATTTTTAAAAAGTAAAGATAGTAAAAAAAAAAAAATGTCTGTTCAGGCACTTCTACTACTCTGCAAATTTCCTTTTTTCCTTTTTTTTTTTTTTAATATTTATTTTTGAAAGACAGAGATAGAGCGTGTGGGGGGGAGGGGCAGAGAGAGAGAGAGAGAGAGAGAGAATGAATCTGAAGCAGGCTCCAGGCTCTGAGCTGTCAGCACAGAGCCCGACGTGGGACATGAACTCATGGATTGCAAGATCATGACCTGAGCCCAAGTCAGACACTTAACCGACTGAGCCACCCAGGTGCCCCTACTCTGAAAGTTTTCTTAATGCAAGTGTGATGTAATGTAGTTGACTCACTGGAGAATAATCTGCATGCATGACCCAAAGTGAGTGGTCATCCCAATCAGGAAATAACCCTGAAACAGGAGGAAAAAAACAGTGGCCTCAAAAGCACAGGATCAATCAAGTGATTGTGACCATAAGAAGCTGGCTGTGCTTCTAAGCTCAGTTGTACCATTATGTAAAAAATACATCTACAAAACTTTGTACAGTATAATTCTGTTTGGGCTTTAAACAAAAGGTTATGATACATATATGGATGTGATGGATGTGTATACACACAGCAAACTACAGACATATGTATAAAAGAATAAAAGGCAATATAGAAACAGTGGGGGCAGAGAACCCACAGAGCCTCCACACTGTTAGTACTGAGCAGAGCCCGATGTGGGGTTCAATCCCATGAACTGTGAGATCATGACCTGAGCCGAAATCAAGTTTCAGATCCTTAACCAACCGAGACACCCAGGTGCCCCAAAACTAAACTTTATTTAGAGCAAGATCCTATAGCACCCTAATAAAAATCCCAGCTGGTATTTTAATAAAAATTAACAAGCTGATCCTAAAATTCACATGGAAATGAAAATAATAGCTAAAATAGTCATGAAAAAGAAGAGTAGTTGAAGGACTAACATTCCCTGATTTCAAAACTTACTACAAAGTTACAGTAAGGAAGACAATATAGTATAGACAGAGACACAAATCAATGGAACATAATTCAGAGTCTAGAAATACACCCTTACATTTTTGTTTCTGAATTGTGACCGAACTGATTTTCAACAAGGGCGCCAGGACAACTCGGTAGGAGAACAGTCTGCTAGGACAACTGGATATCCACATTCAGAAGAATGAAGACGAGCCCTTCCTGACACAATACAAACATTAACTCAAATGGATTACGGACTTATCGGTAAGAATTTGTATGATAAAACTCTTAGAAGATAGGAATAAATCTTCATGACCTTAGATTAGGCAAAGGCTTCTTAGATATGACACCAAAATCACAAGGGACAAAAAACAAAACAGATAAACTAGACTTCAACAAAATTAAAACCTTTTGTGCTGTAAACAATGCCATCAATAAAGTGAAAAAAACCACCACAAAATAGGAAAAACTTTTTGCAAATCGCCTGATAAAGGACTTGTATCTAGAATATGTAAACAACTCCTGCAACTCAACAATAAAAAGATAAATAACAATTTTAAGATATGTAAAAGGTCAGAATAGATGTGTCTCTAAAAACATATATACATGACCAACAGGCACAAAAGATACCAATATCATTACCCACTAGGGAAAAGCAAATCAAAACCTTAATGAGATATCATTTCCTACCCACCAGGATGACTATAATCAAAATGATGACACTGATAAGAGTTGACGAGAATGTGGAGAAATTAGAACCCTCATACATTGCTGTCAGGAATGTAAAATGGTGTAGCTGCTTTGGAAAACAGTCTGGCAGTTCTTCAAACTGTTAAATGCAGACTTTCCATACGATTTAGCTATTTCCACTCTTAGGTACATACCCAAGAAAAATGAAAACGTATGTCCACACAAAAACTTGTACACAAATGTTCACAGCAGCATTATTCATAATGGCCAAAAAATGGAAACAAACCTAAGTGTCCATCAGCTAGTTAACAGATCATCAAAATGTGGGAAAGCTACAGAATGGAATAGCATTTGACTATCTAAAACAATGAAGGATGTGATATAGGCTACAACCCGGATGAATCTTGAAAACATTATGCTGAGAGACGCTAATCACAAAAGACCACATGTTTTGTAAGATTCCATTTAAATGAAGTGTCCAGAAGAGGCAAATCTACAGACACAGAAATATCAGCGGTTGCTCAGGGGTGGAGGGCTTGGGGGACAATGGAGAGATGAGTACAGGCTTTCTTTTGGAGGTATTAAATGTTCTAACATCGGTTGTGGCAATGGCTGTACAGTTCTGTGAACATACTAAAAACCACTGAATTGTGTGCTTTAACTGGGTGAAATGTATAGTATGTTAATTATATTTCAAGAGTTCATTAAAGAATTCCACAGCAGAAGCAGTTGACATATTGGGCCACTGGGGCACTCACCTCTTTCTCCACTTCATCCTCCTCTTCCAAAAGATCATACACCTGTTCTAAAAGTTGAATCCCCAGGCCCTGGATTACGTCAGCTCTCAAGACTTCAACCATTCTTCTGATCTTTTCAGAACCTGGCATGATAGCTAAAAGGAAATAATAAAGATAGGGAAAAATAAACACTTCACTGCAGCAAGAACATGTTTTTGTAAAAATCTTGTCATGTTAAGATTCTTTTCACTTTGACATGAGCTTGGTTTAATCCCTTCATGTATTTTTAATGACTACAAATGTATACATGAACTTATGCTTCATGTCTCATTACCAACCTCATACACCTAAAACCCACAACTATCAAATTTGAAGAAAAGCCACATGAAAAATATAAACATGCATTTTATTTATATTTATTTTTTAAAAACAATTTGCATGCAACTTTTCAGGAACACAACTGTTGCATAACACATGATATTCGTTTATGGAGCTATTCAAACAAAATAATAAAAAAAGCAAAAATGTTTTGGGAGCATTCGCTTCTTGACGTGACACATTTCTCCAATAAACATGCTTTCCAGTTTGCTGTAAAAGAATAAACGGATCACCAGGAGGCAGCTCTTTCAAACGGAGTTCCTCAGCCGCTTCCGCCGCTTTCCCGTGAAGCATCAGGGTATCTCGGTACTTCCGATGAAGTTTAAATTCTGACACTGGATCTGGAACCAGGAGATCTTCAGAGCTCTCCTTAGGGTCCAATTTTAGGGTCTGAGTCATCAACTGGACCAAGTCACTCATTTCATTTGTATGACCTTTCCTGGGGGGAGGGAGGGGAGCGGGAAATAAGTCCCCTTGTGATTACATTGGCTTTATGACAATTATTCTTCAAAAAATTAGATGCAAAATAACCTTTAGGAAGTTCTGTTTTTAAAGAGGCAAGTAAGCTCTTACAGACAGACCTTTCTGTAAATAATAAGTATATACCCAACAAAATACAAAACCCAAGTATGTGAGGACAATGGAGAATATACAAAACCTGCACACAGGTTCCGGGAGGGTGTCAACATCTTTTAGTTTAAGGCCCATAGGCAGCTAAAGCACAAAAGAAAACCCACAGTCTTTCTGGCTTGAAGGACCAAAGGTCAAAGTCCAATCATAGCCACTAGAGAGTGAAATCTTAGAAAAGAAAGAACCAGAAAGAAGCAGCTCCAGGATCTGTGTATAAATTCTGCCCAACTATTTTTAAGTAACTTAATTACATCCACTTACAAAGTTCAAGAATATTTAAAGCAATACAAAAATTCCAGCTCCCAATGAGATAAAACTGACAGTGTCTGGCATCCAGTCAAAAATATCAGCTATGCAAAAAGCAGGAAAAGAGCATACTTTTATAAAGAGAAAAAAAAAGTTAATAGAAACAGACCCAAAAGTGACACAAGTGATAGAGTTAGTTGATAAGGACATTTAAGTCCTTATTATAAATATATTCTGTATATCCAAGGTAGGGGAAAGCATTAACATCTTAAGAAGAGGCATGGAAGATATAAAAAGATCCACATGGAACTCCTGGAAATTAAAAGTACACTGTGTTAAATACATGAGATACAATTAGCAAACTAGATGCTGTAGAAGAAAACACTAGTGAACTCAAAGATATGGCAGGAGAATCTATGAAAAATGAAACAGAAAAAAAATCTAAAAAACATGAACACCATCAGTGAGCTGTGGGACAACTTTAAGCAATTTAATATATAGGCAATTAAAATCCTCAAGAAAGCAAGAGGGGCTCTAAAAAACTTTTTGAAGAAGTAACAGTTAAATTTTTACAGATCTGATGAAAACATTCTACAAGAATTCCTAATGAAATCAGATGTGTTCATTAGAAGAGAGATTTTTAGCTCTAACATGTACCAAAACCCATTTATAATGTTATCAATGATGGTGCCGCAGGTCTGATCACTATAATAAATGTATACTTAGGATTAATTCATATAGAACTTGTTTATGAAAGGAGAGAGAAAAACAAGAACTTACTGTTCCTTGGAATCCCCATCTGATTTATCAGTTGAACTTGTAGAAGAACTTAATTCATCCTCAGAGAGACAGTGGATTAGTTTCCTTTCCTATTAGTTTGGAAAAACACAATTCCACATGACAACACAACCAGAATGTAATGCAGGCAACATTCTTAGCTGCGATGTCTACATAAAACACGCACCTAGGTCCAATCTAACAGGACAAACTAATGGTCTAAAAATTGAAGCTACTTTCCCCAAATGATGTCCCAGTTCACCCATAAAGTACACAAATCAACCATGAAGAACTTCAATGTGAAATTTTACAAGGCCCTTTCGTCTCAGCTATGAAGAAATTTCCTTTCCAGAGGATGTGGGCAGTTCCAGTACTCCAGCTCCCAACCAGACGGCTGGTGCCCTAAGGAATTTTAAACTAGAAAAAAATCCCACCTTAAAAAAACCAAGCTCTGTTTGTTTGTATCAGAGACTCTTTGTCAAAATACTTTAAAGGAGCACTTGATTTAATTACATGCAAACCTTAAAACTTTGGAAAATGGAGAAGACTGCCTTAATTAGTGAAACAACTTATTCATAGAATATTGTTAAAGAAAAAAAATCTTCCTTACTTTCAAGAGCAGGGAGTTTGTTTCTAAAAATAATTATATGCTCCTAGAAATAATGTCATAAAGCACAATACAGAAAAATGGATCATTATTCTTGGGGTATCATCACACAGAAAAGTAAACATGGGTTGGAAACCTGCAATTACCCATTTAGCCACTAGATGCTGCCCCTACCTCATCCCTAAGGCTAGAAGGTAAGGAACTCTGACAAAAGCAGGAAACTGAACAAAGATCAGCAAGTGAGACTAAAATTTGGCCAGGTAGGTAGGTATATTGGTTACACAGTAGGATAAGCAAAATGTTGCCTAGTGGAAGCCCTTTCAAGTCTTGTTTTAGGGGTGCCTGGGTGGCTCAGTCAGTCAAGCGTCCGACTTCGGCTCAGGTCGTAGTCTCACCATTCGTGGGTTAGAGCTCCGCGTCAGGCTCTGTGCTGACAGCTCAGAGCCTGGCCTATCTTCCGATTCTGTGTCTCCCCCTCTCTCTGACGTGCCCCTGTTCACACTGTCTCTCTCTCAAAAATAAAAATAAAAGCATTAAAAAAAAATTTTTTAATAAAAAATAAAAAATAAATAAAGTCTTGTTTTAAAGACTACCTAAAAAAAAGATAGTAACTAAGCTACCAACTGCTGATAAGAGCATCCATGAAACTCATTCCCTTAGTGGTGCAAAAATAATCTTTTTAATTATTATTCACCAGTTCTTTTCCTTATCAAGAGTGAAAAGGTGGGGTGCCTGGGTGGCTCAGTTAGCTAGGCATTAGACTCTTGATTTCAGCTCAGGTCATGATCTCACAGTCATGAGATCAAGCCCTGTGTTGGGTTCCATATCCATGTTTAAGATTCTCTCTCCCGAGAGGGACACAAAACTTGAGAGACTATTGAATGCTGAGAATGAACTGAGGGTTGAAGGGGAAGGGGGAGGGGGGAAAAGAGGTGGTGGTGATGGTGGAGCGCACTTATGGGGAAGAGCACTGGGTGTTGTATGGAAAACAACTTGACAATAAAATATTAAAAAAATATATATACTACTCTCAAAAAAAAAAGATTCTCTCTCCCTCTGCCTCTCCCTCACATGCCTGCTCTCTCAAAAAAAAAAAAAAAAAAAAAGAGAGAGAGAGAGAGAGAAAAGGTAGAACTTAAGCCAATTCTGTCCCAGAAATAAATGGAGCTGGCAGTTACAAGGCTTACTGTATTAGTCTTGTCATGTCCCCCCTTTCCATACGACTATGTAATATACCTGAGCCACCCTGCAGTCGGAAGACAACCGTCGGCCAGAGGTGGGCTGGCCTTCTTCTGGCAGTTTCCCTGGTCCTGATGCACTCAGAGAAGCTCTCCTCACTGAAGGGCCTGAAAAAGTGACCACCCCGGCGGTTGTTTGTGGTGGGCTGGCCCCACAGAAGAGGGCTGCACACGGGATATGAAATATGCCCCGGAAGTGCCAGCCCCGAAGCACTTCAGACAGCATACTCATCATCACTCTGGTGTCTGACACCTCAGTTCAAACCTCAGCTCTAGGTCTACTGGTGCTGTGACCCCGGGCAAGTTATTTAAGCCCTCCAAGCCTCAGTTTCCTCAGTTGCAAAACAGAGATAATGCTGTCCGCCTTTGACAGCTGCTGTAAACATGGGACAAGACAATGCTCCTAAAAGGCTTACCATAGTGCTTGAGACACAGTCAGCATTCAATAAATGGAAACCACTAGTACAGCCTTTAGATTATGGTGATAAGAATGACCCGCAGCCCTCAGCCCGGGGCAGCACCATTCTCCCAGCTGCCTCTCTCTGTTCCGGAGAAGAGAGCACTCTTTGACCAGCAGAATCTGAACACGGAAGCAAATGGAACACTCACTCCATTTCCTGTCTGAAATCTCCCAGGAGTTAATGCCACTCAAACCCCTCTTGCTCTCTTTTTCATATCGTTTTCCTCTGATAATACAAGTTCCAGACCTGACAGCTGTGCATGCCAATTTTTTTAAAGGCTTTACTAAGAAATTTCAAAAATTCTTCCAAATCTGTTTCCCAGCTGGATCACAGATGCTGAAAATTCTTCACATCTCACAATCAGAACCAATGCTACATCCAGAAACCATACCAACAACCTCCAATAGATGAAGGGAAGAGAAAACTTTACCTGAGGGGAATACCTCTTCTCGGGACTGTTTTAGTCGCCTCCTCTCTCTGGCTGATAATGGTCGATCCTTTTAAAGAAAGTCAGTTACTTTCATTCCCACTATTTTTATAACTGCTGCAATGCCTGCCGTTATCATCCCGCGCTCTGGGACAGGCCTTCCACAGGCCTTTAAAGGAGGGTCTGTTTGAAACCAGTCCACATCACGGTTACAACTACAGCTAGAATGATCAGAGCCCTCATTCTGGAAAGTACTCATTTTTGGAAGGGTAAATGGAAAATTTCACATTTCCTACATTCAGAATCAACTTTGGTCTCCTTGATTAAGTGGAAGAAACCATCGTTGGAACTACAGAATCTGTCCATATCAATTAAAGCTTCTGCTAAGAATCACAAATATGTGCCCTCCATTGCTTGGCAAAAAGCAGGACTAAGATGGTTTAACCGAAAGCCTCACAATATGTGTAGGGTATTTACAACCACTTCCAATATACACTCGCACAGACCTTCGATGACTGCACCTCCCTGCTCCTCGGACAGCTCGCAGCACACCCGATGACCACTTTACTTTGATTTTCAGCATCCATTTTTCCAACAGTGGGAAGAGAAGGCAAAAGTCGAGGAGAAGCCTCCTGGAACTTAAATAATTAAAAACGGGGAGGTGGGAATTATCCGTTTCATATACAACCATCTCCAAAGTTCCCCTCCCAGTAAGTTTCCTATGTATTTGGCAGTGATTTACTCTCAAAAACTTCCAAACATTGAATTTTATTGGAAAGAAACTCTGTCAAAAGTGAATTACCATCAGAGAAGTTTACAGACAGGGTACTGGTGAAAGTCACTTTAAGAAATGAGGTGTCAACATGATTTTATGCAGAAGAAAAGGGAGAAACTATCCATCAGTATAACACAGGAGGGATCAGAGATTTATTCTTGTTAGCCTGTTCCTTTAACTCTCAAGAGGATTTGTTCATTTTTGATGGAAAATATTAAATCTTCACTCTGTGTTCAATTCACTGACATTTGAAAACTAATATTTAGCATCTTGCCATTGCTACCCCTTTCTGTATGTTCCCTGCATTTCTTATGTGCCTTTTTGGCAACTGTTGATCATTCTAAATAAAGTCTATTTCCCAAGCAGCAACACTATGACTTACTCCAAAGAGATCTCTGCTGACCTGTGTCCTTTCCCCACTGTGTTCAGGCTGTTCTCTTTTCTTCTGTCGTCGCTGTCGAGAGAGGGAAGGCTCAGACCCGGAGCTGTGTGGCTGTAAACCTGGGCTGGTCCTGTCTGGTTTTTCTAGAACACATTCACCAGCAACTTGATCCTTAAAAATAATAAAATGAAACAAACAAAAAAGAAAACAGAATAATGAGATAGTCTTTTGAGCTTCCAAATGGGCAAACTATTTTAAAATTATAAATGGAAATGAGGAGTGTCTTTCTCAAAATGAATGCTCATTTGCAGTGTAGACAGGCAAAGACAAAATGTTGACATTGGTTATCCACATTTTCTGGCATTTTTTTTCTCTTTTTCCAAGTAAAAGTAAGTAATTATTTTAAATTACTCAGATTGTTACTAACGCAAAACTACAGATGTTCAATTCATGTTTTAAAAACTTCTTCTCATAACTTTTAAGTTTTAACAGGATTTCTATTCAGAAAATTAGGAAATGTTTTAAATGAAATCCAATTTAATATATACATACTTCCCAAGTAAACATCAGTTATTTGGATATACCCTAGAAAGAACGAAGAAAACACCACTGGGTTTGCAGTCAGATGGAATCCTACCCAAGAAACTTAATACCCATGAGCCTCAGTTTCCTCTTCAATAAAGGGGTATAGTGCCTCACACACACTGCATGACTGATGGGGGCTGGAGGAGATGGTTCATTAAAGCACTTAGGACTCTGTCTAGCACATACTTGATGCTCAAAAAACAGGAGCTATTACTAGTAGTAGTGATGATGAAGTAAATTACCTTCTCAGTTATAAAAATCACAAAGGACTTAGTATATTTTATTTCAATAGCTGGCTTTTGAAACTAATGCATACAAATAATTAAAATAAAATAGATTTTTACACTTCTTCTTTTCCTTTTTTTTTTTTTTTTTTTTTTAGAGAGAGACAGAATATTCACAAGCAGGGAAGAGGGGCAGAGAGACAGAGAATCCCCAGCAGGCTCCATGCTGAGTGTGGAGCCCAACACAGGGCTCGGTCCCACAACCCTGGGATCATGACCCCAACCGGAATCAATAATCAGATGTTCAAACAACTGAGCCACCCAGGTAGCCTTTATATTTACTTCTTAAACAATTTTTAACTATCAGAACATCTATGTTTTCAAATAGATGGTCACTATTAATTGAATCTCATTCAAGCAACACCTTTTCATCAAGAGCTTCTGTGTGGTACATATTAAAAAGAAAAACAAACAATGCAATGTTAATACAAGGTAAGGTTGCTTTTTTTAAAATTTTTTAAATGTTTATTGATTTTTTGAGAGAGTGAGAGTTTATGTAAGCAGGGGAGGACAGAAAGAGGGAGAGAGAGAATCCCAAGCAGGCTCCATGCTGTCAGCACAGAGCCCAACATGGGGCTTGAACTCACAAACCATGAGATCAGGACCTGAGCCAAAGTCAAGAGTCAGAGGCTTAACCAACTGAGCCACCCAGGTGTCCTGCCTTGAGGTTGATTTCTAAGAGTCATTATCATCTACCATTTAGATTCTCTGGCAAACACAAACTAACAACTCCTGTAATAAAATAATTTACGAATTTATTATTTTGAATACATGTAACACTATATAGAAAATATAGCAAATGAGTACATTTTTACAATATTACATAATAAGGTAGCTGAACAAGGAGACTGTGATAATCAACAGTGGTACAATTGTGCACAGTGAAATAAATGTTTCTCTGCTGATAAGTATAGGCTGTTCAAAATAAAGTTTATACACGTACAGGAATGACACAAGTGACTTAAGGAACTTCTGTATGAAATCCAATTGGTCTTAAAAAAGTTCCTCTAGCTTTATAAATAAAAACAATAACAACAACAAAAAAAGAGGAAATGCTGGACTTAAAGTTCTATCAGAGAAACAAGAAACCCACATGATATATATTTTAAAAAAGACTGTGATCAGGAACAAGACAAAGATGTCCAGTCTCACTACTTCTACTCAATACTGTGCTCGAGGCTCTAGCCAGGGCAGTGAGCCAAGAAAAAGAAAGAAAGGCATCCATATCTGAAAGGAAGAAATAAAACTATCTCCAGTTGCAGATAACATGATCTTGTATTCAAAAAACCCTACAGCCCATTATAGAAAAATATTCAAGAGCGCCTGGGTGGCTCAGTCCATTAAGCATCTGATTCTTGATTTCGGCTCAGGTCATAATCTCGTGGTTTATAAGATTGAGCCCTGCATCGGGCTCTGTGCTGCCAGCACAGAGCCTGCTTAGGATTCTCTCTCCTTCTCTCTCTGCCCCTCCCTTGCTTGCTCTCTCTCTCCTCAAAATAAATAAACATTTAAAAAGTTAATAGAACCAATAGATAATAGATGAGTTCAAGGTTGTAGGACATAATGCCAATATACAAAAATGAACTATATTCCTATACACAAGCAAAGAACACTAGAAGATAAAATTAAAATAACTCCATTTGTAGTAGTATCAAAAGGAATAAAATATTTAAAAATGAATTTAATAAAAGAAGTGCAAGGATTGTACATGAAACAGCAAAAAATCAGTGTTAAGAAATTAAAGACCTACATAAATAGAAAGGCATCTCACATTAATGGACTGCACGACTTATATATTAAGATAGCAGTATTCTGGAAATGATCTACAGATTCAACGCCTACAGAAATCTCAGCCCTTTTTGCAGAAATTCACCAGCTGCAAATTCATATGGAAATGCAAAGGACCCAAACAGCCAAAACAATACTGAAAAATAAGAATAACATTGGGGGTGCCTGGGTGGCTCAGTCGGTTAAGTGACCGACTTTGGCTCAGGTCATGATCTCATGGTTCATGAGTTTGAGCCCTGGGTTGGGTTATCTGCTCTCAGCACAGAGCCCGCTTTGGATCCTCTGTCTCCCTCTGTTTTCATCCCTCCCCTGCATGTGCACACATATGTGCGCACACTTTCCCAAAAACAAACATTAAAAAAAAAGTAGGAAGACTCCAACTTCTCAATTTCAAAACTTAGTATAAAGCTACAGTAATTAAGACTGTGTGCCTGACAGGAGGACAGACATACAGATCAATAGAACAGAACTGAGAGTCTAGAAATAAACCATTACAGTTATAGTCTATGGATTTTCAACAAGAATGCCAAGACAATTCAATAGGGAAAGAATAATCTTTTAATGAATGGTCCTAAGACGAGCTGATATTCATACGGAAGTGTGAAGCTGGACCCCTTCTTCGCACCACACACAAAAATTTAACTCCAATGGATCACGGACTTAAACAAAGAGCTAAAACTATAAACTCTTAGGAGAAAACACTGGGATAGGTGTGTCCGTAACACCGAAAGCACAAGTAACAAAAGAAAAAGTAGACAAAACTGCATTGCGTCAAAATTACAAACTCTTGTGCCTCAAGGGACACCATCGAGAAAACGAAGAGAGCGCACAGACAGGGAAATAGTATCTTCAAACCTTATACCTGGTAAGGGACTGACATTTACAGTAAAGAAGTCTTACAATCCAACAATAAAAAGATAAATAAACCAATTAAAAGGTGGGCAAAGAATCTGAAATGGCCTTTCTCCAAAGTATATAAAAGGCCAAAAAGCACATGAGAAGATGCTGAACACCAAATGCAAATCAAAACCACAACAGAGACCACTTCACACTCACCAGGATAAGCTAGGAAAGAAACAAACCAGAAAATAGCAAGTATTCGTGAGGATGTAGAGAAATGGCAACTCTTGTAGACTGCTGGGAAGTAAAATGATGTAGTTGCTTTGGAAAACAGTTTTAAAGTTCCTCAAAAAGTTAAACATAGAATTAGCATATGTATGACCCTGCAATTCCACTCTTAGATACAAACCCAAGAGAACTGAAAACCTATGTCCACACAAAACATTATGTATAAGAATGTTTGTAACAGAATCATCCATAGTAACCAAAAACTGGAAACAACCCAAATGTTCATCAACTGATGAATGAACAAATAAAATATGGTATATACATACAGTGAATTTATTTGGCAATTTAAAAAGCAATGAAACACTGGTATAAGCTATAACATGAAGACATCTTGAAAACATTATGCTAAGTAACAGAAGCCAGACACAAAAGGCCCTAAATAGTATGATCCTATTTCTAGGCCTACCTCATTTCATTACATTCCACTTAATTGTGCTTTACAGATACTGTATTTTTTACAAATGGAAAGTCTGTGGTAGCTCTGCAACGACCAAGTCTATTGGCACCATTTTTCCAACAGTATTTTCTTGCTTTATGACTGTCACATTTTGGTAATTCTCACAACATTTCAAATGTTTTCAATAGTATAATATTTGTTATGGTGATCTGTGATGTTACTACTGTAGTTGTTTGGGTGCACCACAAACTACCCATAAAAGATGGAGGATTTAATTGATAAATGTATGTGTTCTGATTGCTCCGCCTACTGGCCGTTCCTCCACCTCTCTCCATCTTCCTGGGACTTCTAATTCCCTGAGACACAGCAACATGAAAATTAGGCCAATTACTAATCCTACAATGGCTTCTAAGTGTTCAAGTAAAAAAAAGAGTCGACCGATGCGTCACACTTAACTGCTGTCTTATTTAAGGAAATCACCAGTCACCCCAACTTTCAGCACCCACAGCATTGGTCAGCACTCATTAACATTGAGGTAGGACCATCCACCACCAAAAAGATTACGATTTCCTGAAAGCTTAGATGATAGACTATGGTGTAAATGTAACTTTTATATGCACTAGGAAACCAAAAATTTCATGTGACACCCTTTACTGCAATATTCACTTTGCTGCAATGATCTGTAATTGAACCTGCAATATCTCTGATGTCTGTACATGAAATGCTCAGAACAAGAAAATCCATACAGATAATGGTTGCCAAGGGCTGCAAGCAAGGAGGAATAGAGAGTGACTATTAGTGGGTTCAGGTTTCTTTTTGAGGTTATAAAAATGTCCTGGGGTGGGTGGGTGGCTCAGTCTGTTAAGACTCTGACTCTTGATTTCGGCTCAGGTCACAATCTCACCGTGGTGGGATTAAGCCTCTAGCTGGGCTCCATCCTGAGCATGGAGCCTGCCTGGGGTTCTCGCTCTCCCTCGGCCCCACCTCCCCTGCTCCTGCTTCCATGTGCACTCGCTGTCTCTCAAAAAAGAAAACAAACATTACAAAAAATGTTTTGGAATTAGATAGTGACGACTGTGTAACTCTATAAATAGACTAAAAAGCATTGAATTAGTACTATAATTTTTTTTTATGTTTTTTATTTATTTTTGAGAGACAGAGAGAGACAGTGTGAGCAGGGAAGGGCCAGAGAGAGAGGGAGACAGAATCCGAAACAGGCTCCAGGCTCCGAGCTAGCAGTCAGCACAGAGCCCGACGCGGGGCTCGAACCCACAAACCGTGAGATCTGACCTGAGCCAAAGCCAGACGCTTAACCGACTGAGCCACCCAGGTGCCCCTGAATTAGTACTATAAAATTAGAAAAAAGTGAAAGAAGTGGACCTGAATATAATTTGAGAGCCAAGCAAAACACATATAATTTTATCCACAAAGTACTAAGAATTCCAGGGTCCAAAGAAAGCTTAAGACTTCAGTCCAAGGACTTTAAGTGACAAGAGCATTTCTACACAAAAATAAAGTGTTATTAAAAAAATTTGAATATAAATGTATAGAATAAGTTTACAATCTATGTAAAAGATATCAAATAAAAAAGTATATCAAATTTAAGTATACTTAGCATAGATTATAAAACTAGTTAATATACATCTTAAATAGATTTTTAGAATATTTTACATATAAAAATGAAAAGTTCACCAAATGTTCTGGCTTTCTCTCTAATCCTCAGCTATTGCCATGCTTTATCTAACTCGGGCTTCTTTCCATGTTCAAGTAAAAGTTAACCTTTGGGGCGCCTGGGTGCTCGGTCAGTTGAGCGTCTGACTTCAGCTCAGGTCACAATCTCACGAATCGTGGGTTCATCAGGCTCTGTGCTGACAGCTCAGAGCCTGGAGCCTGCTTCGGATTCTGTGTCTCCCTCTCTCTCTCTCTCTCTGTCTCTCCCCACTGCTCATACTCTGTCTGTGTTTCTCAAAAAAAAAAAAAAAAAAAAAAAAAAAAAAAAAGATAAAAATAAAAGTTAACCATTAAAGTTACTCAGAATAGGGGCGCGTGCGTGGCTCAGTTGGTTAAGCAGCTGACTTCAGCTCAGGTCTTGTGGTTCGTGGGCTGGAGCCCCTCATCGGGCTCTGTGCTGACAGCTCAGAGCCTGGAGCCTGTCTTCGGATTCTGTGTCTCCCCCTCTCTCTCTGACCCTCCCCTGCTCATGCTCTCTCTCTCTCTTTCTCTCAATAAATAAATAAAACATAAAAAAATTTTTTTAAGTTACTCAGAATAGTCTTTTAGTATGAAAATTCTTTTGCTCATTTCCTTTTTTTCTTCTTTTCCTTCCCCTTTGGTTCCAACACATCACTTTTTTTTTTTATTCTTAAGAAATCAGATCAATCACTAACTTTCCAAGAGCAAGAAGAATATGATGTTACCTACTTGTTGGAACTACCCATCCCTGTGGAGGCCTAACTAAGGAAGAGTGACAAAGAAATGGGAAACAAGTACCCTACTTCTACCAAATACCCTATGCCAGGGCACAGAAGGGATCTAAGAAGCCCTGGGTCCTACCTTTTAGTTTGTGTAATGTTTATTAAAAAAATTTTTTTTAATGTTTATGTATTTTTGAAGGAGAGAGAGACAGAGTGTGAGAAGGGGAAGAGCAAAGACAGAGAGGGAGACACAGAATCCAAAGCGGGCTCCAAGCTCTGACCTGTCAGCACAGAGCCCCAAATGGGGCTCAAACTCATGAGCCATAAGATCATGACCTGAGCCAAAGTCAGATGCTTAACCGACTGAGCCACCCAGGCCTCCCAGTTTGTGTATGTTTAAATTGGTACACAGAGTAACTGATACTCCCAAAACACCAGCTAGAGCACGACAAATGACATGACCTGCACCTTTGTAACTCCACTCTCCAGTCTTCTCTCTGAAACCAACACCTCATACGTATCACTCACCTGGTCTTTTGGCTTTTGGTCTGTGTTTGGGGGCTGCAGAGGATTCAGCGGGTCGTTCTTTCCCCCAGTGACATCTTCAGAGGACCATGTGGGAATCAGGTTTCTGGGGGAAGCGCCGGTGTTAGTGCCATCCTGCAGCTTCTCCTTCACTTGAGAAATACTGCATTTACCTTCTAGCTCATTCTCCCGACCTAAGCCATCACTCAGTGAGTCCCTCCTTTCTGAAGGTAAGATGTCAATATTCACTCTACTGATCGTGGCTAGGGATTCTGCAGTATTGCTCATGTCTGGCTTGGAGGTGTGGTCTTTCAGACTTGCTGGTGTCTTCAAGGGGCCAATGACCACGGGTTTCTCCTGGGACAAACATTTGTCTTCACCCTGAGTGAAGATATGCTTCTAATTTATTACAGCACTCCTCACACCCCATAAAATTAACTCAAAAAGAAACAGCAGTTCCTCAGAAAGTTAAACACAGAATCACCACATGACCCGCAATCTCACTCCTAAGTAAATATCCCAAATATTTACTGAGAAGTAAGGACTCAAACAGGTATATCCTCACCAATGTTTAGAGCAGCATTATTCACCATTGGCCTAAAGGTGGAAACAACATCAATGTCCATTAGCAGATAATGGATAAATAAAATATGATACACACATACAATGGAATACCATAAAGCCGTTACAAGGACTGGAGTACTGACACATGGTACAACATGGGTGAACCTTGAAAGCACGCTGAATGAAATAAGCAAGACACAAAAGGACAGATATTGTATGATTCACTTACCTAGAACCCGCAAACTCATAGAGACAGAAAGAAGATTAGAGGTTACCAGGGCCTGGGAACAGGAGGAATGGGGGACAATATATTGCTTATGAGTACAGAGCTTGCTTGGAGCGATGAAAGGGTTTTGGAAGATAGGGGTGATGGTTACACAGCATTGAGAGTGTAGTTAAGGCCACTAAACTGTATGCTTAAAAATGGTTCAAAATGGCAAATTCTATGTCATATATATTTCACCACAATAAAAGAAAATTTAAAAATTTAAAAATGAATCAACAACCTAAATACAAGACCTAAAATTATAAAACTCCTAGAAAAAAACATAGACATCATCATGAACTTGGATTTGGCATGGGATGGGATTCTTTTTTTTTTTTTTAATTCTTTTTTATGCTTTTTACTTATTTTTGAAAGACAGAGAGAGAGAGAGAGAGAGAGAGAGAGAGAGAGAGAGAGCGCATGCAAGCAGGTGAGGGTCAGAGAGAAAGAGGGAGACACAGAATCTGAAGACAGGCTCCAGGCTCTGTGCTGTCAGCACAGAGCCAGATGCGGGGCTCGAACCCACGAACTGTGAGAACATAACCTGAGCTGGAGCTGGCCGCTTAACCGACTGTGCCACCCAGGCACCCCGGGATGGGATTCTTAGATAGGACACCACAAGCACAAGCAAGATAAGGAGAAAACAAACAAACAAACAAACAAACAAAAAAACAGATATATTGGATTTCATCAAAATTAAAAACTTTTGTGCGTAAATGGATATTGTCAAGAAACTAAAAAGCCAAGGCGCCTGGGTGACTCAGTCAGTTAAGCCTAACTCTGGATTTTGGCTCAGGTCATGATCTCATGGTTTGTGAGTTCAAGCTCCATGTCTGGCCCTGCACTGCCAGTGTGGAGCCTGCTTGGGATTCTTATTCTCTCTCTCAGTCTCTCTTTCTCTCTCATTCTCGCCTCTGCCCCTCCCCTGCTCGTGTTCATGCTTTCAAAATAAATAAATAAACTTAAAAAAAAAGTAAAAAGCCAACCTACAGCATGGGAAGAAATATTTGTAAATCATATCTCTGATAAGGAGCTAGTGTCCAGAATATAGAAAGAACTCTCAGAATTCAACAACAAAAATACAAAAAACCCAATTAAAAAATTGGCAAAGGGTTTAAGAGACATTTCTCCAGGGAAGTAATACAAGCTTCCTCAAGAAGCTTGTGGGAAAGTACTTTATGTCACTGGTCATCAGGGAAATGCAAATCCAGACTACACTCAGTAGTTCACATCCACTCGGATGACTAGAATCAGAGAAGTAGAAAATCACAGGAGCTGGTGAGGTTGTGGAGACACCAAAACTCTTGTGGACTGTTGGTAGGAAAGTAAAATCGTGCAACCGCTTTGGAGAACGGCATTGTGGTTCCTCAGAAAGTAAACACAGAATTACCACGTGACCCAGCAATTCCACTCCTATGTATTTACCCAAAAGAAAAAGGGACTCAAAGACTTGTACCCAAATGTTCATACCAATAGGCAAAGGTGGAAACAACTCAGCACCCACCAGTGCATGACTGGATAAGCAAACTGTGGTGCACATAGAACGGAGTATCACTCAGACATAAAAACCAAGGAAGTGCTGACACATGCTACCTCAAACACATGCTGAGTCAAAGAAGCCAGACACACAAAGTTACATAGTATATGGTTCCATTTATATGAAATGCCTGGAATCGGCAAATCCATAGACAGAAAACACATTGGTGGTTTCCAGGGGCGGGACGGAAGAGGGAATGACAATGATTACTTAATGGTCTGGGGTTTCCTTTTGGGGTGATATGAAATGTTTTGAAACTAAATAGAAATGGTGGTTGCACAACATTATGAATGTACTAAATGCAATTAATGGCTCACTTCAAAATGGTTAACTTTATATTATATAACTTGCTTTGAATACCTACTATTTCAATAGCTGCTAGAGTACATACCCTTTATAACGAAACATACCATTACATATGTCTTGGAGCCCTCAGAAGAGTGAGGCTGGAGGGAAATGATTTTATGATTTGATTCAGCCTTTCCAGAAACCACTGCAGCAACAGGTTTCGATTTAGAGTCACCACTTTTAATATTATTTTTGGAGGTTTTTCTTTATGAGGAAGAAAAGAAAAAATGATTATCAGTATAGTGAAGATGGAAGGTTTTTACATATATGGGGAAATGTATGTATTATAAGAACTATAGAACTGCTCTATTTAGAGAGAATAGTCTTCCAAAAACATGCAGCATTCTGCAAAAACACTTGACCGGCATTTTTTTTTTAATGTTTATTTATTTACTTTGAGAGAGAGACTGCGAGCAGAAAAAGGGCAGAGAGAGAGAGAGAGAGAAAGAGAGAGAATCCTAAGCAGGCTCCGTGCTGCCAGCCTCGAGCCCAATGCAGGGCTCAATCTCATGAAACATGAGATCATGACCTGAGCCAAAATCCAGAGTTGGGTGCTTAACCAACTGAGCCACCCAGGTGCCCCTTGACTAGTACTCTTCAAAAACAATCAAGGTCATGAAAAACAAAGAAAGTAAGAAACTGTCACAGACACAAGGTGACCAAGGAGACAGGAGGACTAAATGTAACATGGGATCCTGGACTGGATCCTGGCAGAAAAAGGAAGTTAGTAGGAAAACTGGTGAAAGCCAAATGAAGTCAGGTGTTCAGTCAACAGTAAGGCACTGATGCCATTTACAGCATGTCAATGTTTACGACGGGAGACACTGGGTGAGGGGTATATATAAACTCTCTGCAACTCGTCTGTAAAGGCAAGACTATTCCAAAATTTAAAATCTGTGAGAAATTACCTCATGTACAGAAGAACCAGCATAACTTTCAAGTTTCATATGTTTGTGATTAAATCGTGACTGCTTTGCCAAGTTTGAGAGTATGCTCAGCCTGGACTTGCGGAATAAAAGTATAGAGAATTAATATCCTCAACTCTTAGTGACATTCCTAGAACCCAGCTAACTCACCCTTTGGAGAGTTCAAAGGGTGAGACCAGTGCTGTGGGAAGTCAAAGGTCTGTTTGATGTGAAATTACAGACAATGTAAATAAAAAGAAGGTCTTTGTGTCTCCCCTGGGGCCTCTCTAGCATTGCTCTCAAATCTAACAGCTCACAAGGCAGAGACCATGAAGCTCTCATCCGGCCTGAACTCTCAGATCCTGAAACAGTTGGTTAGTGAGGGTAACACCTACCAGTCAAAGAAAGAAATTTTTCTGTTGAGAAACGTATATGAGTGAAAAGGGAAACTTATGAAAGCTCTCAAATCTGAGTGTTAATTTTTAAACATGACTATTATCTTACATGGCACATATGCAATAGGCTTCTTAGATAATCTCACTTTCATACGGTAGCTAAAACATATATTCTTTTGAAAGAATTGTACTCGATAGGTCTTGGAATCCTCTAAATGGTTCTCCAGAGTTCTGATTTTAGCAATAAAGTAAACCTCAACACATGGCCTAATCACACAATTTTCCTTCATGGTTAAAAAAAAAATTACCCGGGCACCTGGGTGGCTCAGTCCACGAAGCATATGATTCTTGATTTCGGCTCAGGTCATGATCTCGAGGTTTCTGAGTTCAAGCCCCTCACCAGGCTCTGTGCTGACAGTACCCAGATTCTTTCTCTCCATCTCTGTCTGCCCTCACTCGCTCACTTGCATACACTATCACTCTCTCAAAATAGTCTTAAGATAAATAAAAATTTTAAAATCATCATAAATTCTAACATGTGAAAATTATACAAGCCACCTTCTTTTATCTCGTCTATCTAGCCACCTATTTGCAAGGGAAGTAGCTTACGCCTTTGTGGCCTCCAAAAACAAAGAGATTTGGTGCTTTATGTAAGGCTGCCTCAGGATGCTCCTCACAGAGGGTCTTTCTTCAGGCCTTTTGCTCAGCATTGTTCTTATCAGTTCTGCCAGCTCTGGGCTATAGTCTTTCGGCATCGGAGGCAGCTACAAAGAGAAATGATATTGCAATTATGACTATGGTCTTGTGAAACAAAGTCTGAAAGAAAAGGTAGAGGCTTCCCAATATTTCTTTAAAGTTACTGGAAACCAACTTGACAATAAACTATTAAAAAAGAAAGTTATTACCCACAGGAGTGTCCAACTTCGGCTCAAGTCATGATCTCAGGGTTCATGAGTTTGAGCCCCACATGGAGCTCTCTGTTATCAGCACAGAGCCACTTTGGATTCTCTGTTCCCACTATCTCTCTGCCCCTCCCCCACTCATGTCTCTCTCTCAAAACTAAAGATTAAAAAATAAAAGTAAAAATGAAAGTACCTGTTTGTGTATGTGCATGTATAATAAAGACATGTATATCTTCATATGGTCAGGAAAATGCTAGGAAGGCTACACACAAAATTGTTAATAACGGTTATCTCCAGAGGATAGAAGAGAATCGAAGGAGGGGAATTTCACTCCTTTCTTGTTTGATTCTTTAAGTAGTGGAATTATGGGCAAATTTTACTTTTTTGTGTGTGTGTTTTCAATACTTGAAATTATGAAATTGAGTCTTGGCATAATATTAAAGTCAATAACTAGGTTACAGCTTTAAAACCTAACAGTGTGTACAGATGCCTAACACTACAGAGGACAACCAGACTCATGGAACTAACATAGAAAGTTGGTCGCTCTGGTGTCTACATCACACACATTGCTTTCTGCAGTCCTTAACTGCTTACTTGTAATTATGATGATCATCAAAGGAGCAAAATGTTCAATGTTCAATGAATAGACTCATTTTATTTTCATTTATTATTATTATTTTACATTGTTGCAAAGTGTCTTCCAATCACAGGGTACTGAGCACGCTGGGAATGGAATGGGGATCTCTGCCCAGAGAAGACTAATTTCAGATGGGGCTCATTTAACCAAAACTGCTTAGAAGATGCTACCAATATCCTCTCAGGGCACCTGCACATTATGTGGCTACAAGGTAGATGTTTTTTTTGTTTATGTTTTTTTTTTTTGGATGCTCTTTATTTTTGAGAGACAGCGTGAGTAGGGGAGGGTGAGAAAGAGAGGGAGACACAGAATCCAAAGCAGGCTCCAGGCTCTGAGCTGCCAGCACAGAGCCCGACATGGGGCTCAAAACCACAAACTGTGGAATCATGACCTGAGCCAAAGCCAGACGCTTAACTGACTGAGACACCCAGGTGCCCCAGAGGTAGATGTTTTCAAAAAGCCAAAACTTCAGAACAATTAAGACACCTTTACAAATTAATATTAATGGGGCGCCTGGTGGCTTGGTCGGTTGAGCAGCCGACTTCAGCTCAGGTCATGATCTTGCAGTTCATGGGGTGGGAACCCGCACCAGGCTCTGTGCTGACAGTTCAGAGCCTGGAGCCTGTTTCAGATTCTGTGCCTCCCTCCTCTCTCTCTGACTCTCCCCTGCTCATGCTCTGTTTCTCTCTGTCTCAATAAAAATAATTTTTAAAAAACCATTAACAAATTAATATTAAAAAATATTAATCCCCTCTTTCTTTTATATATATATATATATATATATATATATATATATTTTTTTTTTTTTTTTTTTTTTTTTTTTTGAGAAACAGACAAAGCATGAGTGAGGGAGGGGCAGAGAGGGCAACACAGAATTCGAAGCAGGTTCCAGGCTCTGTGCTGAGACTGGTCTTGTGGGGTTTGAACCGATGAGCCATGAGATTATGACTTGAGCCAAAGTCAGACGCTCTACCGACTGAAGCACCCAGGCACCCCTAATCCTGTCTCTTTCTAATTCAACCTTCCCCACAGAAGGGACCTACTATTCTTACATATCCAACTGACATCAATGATTACTCGTTTTTGCCAAGAGCTACTTACAAAGGTGCATTAAATTAACTTTGCTCCAAATATTAAACACAATTAGTTTCAGAATATTCTTTACCTTTCCTTCAATAATCCGGTAAACTAAAGAATTCATGTCTTTTGCATTGAAAGCATGCTTCAGGGTGGCCATTTCATAAACACAGCATCCCAAAGCCCAAACATCAGACTAGAAAAGAAAAACAGTAAAAGTTAAATGTCAGAATGCCTTACTTCTATTTTTCCTCTTAAAAAACCAAAAACAAAAATAGACATTTTCCTTGAGCCAGTTCACAGATAGTTCTTCTATCTGATGGGTTCTGAAGTTATGAATATTGTCCTAGGGACAAGGGGAACTGGCATCTGCAGCCCGATCCTACCTTATAGTTGTAGGGCTTGTTTGAAAACAGTTCAGGGCTCATGTAGTAGGGTGTGCCAATGAGAGTGCTGGCCATGTCACAGTGGTTTTCTAACACTCGAGCGATTCCCAGGTCACCTACTTTGATGATGTTTGTCCTTGTTAGGAAGACATTTTGAGTTTTTAGATCTCGGTGAAGGATGTGTTTTTCATGTAAATACTGAGGAGAGAAGTAAGACTTAATTAAATATAAATATACTTACCTACTTACTTACTCCTGTCTTCCTATATACCAGCAACAACTGCACGAGTTACAGAGTCTCAGTTACCGAGGTAACTAAACACCACTGTTTTATAATCTCCAAACAAAAGGTCTGATTCACAACTTTCCAAAGTAAGGAATTAAGTTCCATGCATAGTTTGCCCAAATTTCTTCAAAACTATTCCCTGGTACCTTGACAATTTTACCATTTAGCATTAAATGGATCCAGTTAAAACACACTTACAAATTCCCACTGAAAGTAGAAAGACATCTAACTTGTACAGAGTCCGATACACATTCCCCTTACATTCATGCAATCTTCACCTTAATAACATTTTCAAATATAACAAGATCACTTTTGTTTAGAGAGAGTATCTTAAAATTTAAACAAGGTCAGTCACTTCTGGACAAGTCTGCTCAGTTCCAAAGTAGTATCTCATAAACAGTCTCACTTTGACTATGCGAATATTCAAACACAAACATGTTTTGCATTTCTGCTCACTCTGCCACAGCAGGGTAAAAGCCCAAATCACCAGTTTCGGCATATTAATTGGCCCAACCACCTTTCAATATGACATAGCTGACCAGCTGATAACAGACGTGGTCATTCTTTGCTCTTTGTCGACTCAGCGCCCTTAAAATTGACTTTGCTATGAGTAGTAAATGAATAGAGATCTGGCATCCCCCGCAAACTGACATTCACATCTACTTCAATACAGACATTGTTCATTCAGAAACACTCGAATGCTATGGTGAGGGAGACTGGTCCACTTCATACATGGATTTTTAAAAAATCCATTCTTTTTTTTCATGAAGCATTTCCCTAAAATCCACCTGCCATCCACCTGTCTGTCACCTTGGAGCAAGTGGAATGCTGGGAATCTGGACAGTACCTGCAGAGCCATGGCGATCTGAACAAACCACTCCACCACCTGACTCTCAGGCAGAAGCCGCCCCTTCTGCTCTTTGAGCTTTCGGTACAGATCACCTCCTTCGCAGAAGCCCATGACGATGTACAGCAGACCATCCCCTCCCTCCCACGACTCCTTGTAGGTGACAATGTTAGGGTGCTTCAACTGAGACAGGAGCTGAGCTTCCTGTTCAGCAGCGCGCCGCTCTCGGCTGGAGGCGTTTCGGAGGTTCAGCTTTTTGATGACATACTACAGAGAAAACACATGATTTTACAGAGTGCAAATACGCATACAGTTTTATAGGTTTAAGAGTATTTAAGGGTTCTCCTGAATGTCCTCAAAACCAACCTCCCAGAGCCTGTAAGATAACCTATTCATTTTGTTGTTCACAAAGTGCAAACTTGGGAAAAAGATTTGCTATCACTTACTAATACTTTCAACAGGTTAGACTTATAGCAGGTTGGATGGTCACAAAAAAGTTACACTTCCCATCTGCATTTTCTAACTTCATTAATGGATAAAAGATGAGTCCATGTGAACATACAACTGGATCAATCATAAAATCTGTGGCAGAGATTCCTTAACCTCTAAGTTCCCCCCTACAAAAGTATATAACATACGGTTTGAAAATACGCCTGCAGAGAGCATGGGTTCATAGTTTGCCTTAAATAATCAAAGGGATCCATGGCCTAATAAGGTTAAAAATCACTGATTCTGAACATTAAAAGTCATTCCCATTAAAAAAAAAATCGGTATCCTCTGACCCCTAATACATTGCCCTTGACCAATTAACAGTCCATACAATTCATTACTCAACAAACTTGCTTTGCAAAACGTAAACTGCTGCTCAAATATGAGGGGCTGTTATTGCAACCAATACCGCATTCTCCGCTCAAAAAATCCAGTGACCTCCCCAACGCCCCCTATCTCTACTGAATAAATCTCTTATGTCTAAGCTTGTGCTCCAGGCAGAGCTTCCAGCACCTGACACCAGGCAGAATAGGCTAGAGAGCCTTATACTTGAAGGAACATCTCCTTTCAGCCTGGGGCACTACCCCAGTCCTGGTGTCATTATTCAGAGTACCTCCTTTTAGTTTCAAAACTGTCCCACTTTGTATGATACATTATATGGTCACCCTATTTATAAACCACTTTAAAGAACCGGCCCATTATCCTGAGGGGCAAGGGATAAAGGAGTGACCATGTTAGAGGTAAGTTTTAGAAGCATCACTGAGATGGCACAGAAAGTGATGGGTTGAAGAGTAAGCCAAGTGGCAGGGAGGACATGGAGGCCATGGCCACAACTCAGCTAGAGGATGATGCACTGGATTGGGGTGGTACCAGTGGATAGAAAGAAGCCTGCTGGCTTAGTGGGCAGATGACTGGGGGCGGTGGTGTCTGTCAAGAATGACTCCTGGTTATGGCCGGCTTGGGCAACTGGATGGCTGGTGGGGCAATCACTGAAATGGGGACCATGAAAGCAGATTTGGCGGGAAGGTGATCAACTGAGTCCAGTAGTCTCCAGGTCAGATGTATGAGGCCCTTCATCCAAAGAGTAATCCTTGCCAGGCACTGTGTGACATTCTGGGAATGAATGCTCTCACGGAACTGTCAGAGTGGGGAAGGTGTGTAGATCAAGCACAACAATCAATACTATAAAGGAGAACTAATACAGGCAGTTTGGGGCGCATATTACAGTACGGCCTGGCCTACTCTTGATGGTATGGGACGGTTTCGCTGAAGAAGTAACATCGAGGGGAGTCCCCTTCAGACCACGGCGGCCTCAGCATACCGCTGCCTGCCCTCCACCCCCTGCCGGGCCCCAACCCCGCCGACCTGCCTGCCGTCCCGCCGGTGCCTCACGAGCGTCACCTCCCCGTAGCTGCCCCTGCCCACGACCCGCAGGTAGCAGTAGGCAGCCAGGGGCATGTTCCCGGCGCCGGCCCAAAGCTGGGATGCGGCGACAACTGCGGCCAGGGTAGCGGGCCGCGGCGGGAGACCCCGCTCATGCCCAAGAGACCGCGGTACTGGAGGCTGCGGAGACTGCCGGGCCCCGATGCGAGTACAGAAGCCGGGCCCACAGCAACGCCGCTGCCATAGCGATCCCTGCTAGCGCAGCAGGGCGCATGCTCCGGCGGCCCGGAAGCATCCACCACAGAGCGGAAACGCCCGGCCGCCAGAGCGGTTCCACTATCTGGGAGGACCCGCCATAGAGACCAGGCTCAGGACGGCCAGAGCGACTCCGCTGGTCCTTGCGCGCGCACCTTCTGCTTCGGTTCCACCGCCGGGAATTTCCGGGTTGCGAGCAACAATAAACTCAAGGAAGTTTGCACCTGCGTTATCTAAGTGCTTTGAAAGTATTGGTCCTTCCTTCTACAAATAACTTATTGACCGCCTACCATGTGCCAGGCTTACAAAGTCCCTGTCCTCCTGAGACTCCTCATTCTAACCGAGGGATGACAGACTATATTCTACAAGTAGCATTTGTTTGCTTTATCACACAATGGTTAATGTATGCATCTAGCAATACATCTTATTTTTATGCATTTCAAAAGAAATTGAAGAAAGCAGTACACTTCACCCCTAAGCACTTCAGCGTGTGCATTGAGAAATGCGAAGAACTCTCCTAACCATCCAAACCCCTGCACTGTGACTTAACCAAATTCTGACATGGTTTTTAACAGCTTGAGGTAGTGTCCACAGGAGGACCCTCCTTAAAAGGCCCATGTGTGAAAGTTCAAAGCTACCAAAAGAATGTATTGTTTGATACAGCCAACACCTCCCTTCCCTTTCCTAGAGCACTTAACTAAAAGATTACGACCATGAATCTTTTCTACATCCCTGTTAGATAGCTATATGGGCATCTCCTGTGACCTAGGAGCACCTTTCTCAAGGACCTGAAATCCATCCCTTTGAAATTTAAGGTTTGCCTACATTCAAGAACGAATTTTTGCCCAGTTGGAGGCAATATTGCCCCTGTTGAGAATGGGTAATGTTACTAGAAATTCAATAGAGCAAATTTGAAGACCGAATTGACTTTATGAAGCAATTTGTGAATCAGGCAGCCTTCTGTGTAGCAAGTAAAGAGATGCTCTAAGGAGTTGTTCAAAAGGGAAGGAAGGCAGGGCAGGGAAGTTATTACTGAAAGAAAGGGTTGTTTCAGGCCAGGATATTTTTTTGAGAGGAAGGGATTGGTGGAGTTTTTAATTGTACAAATTCTCTCCCGAGTGCTGATCGTGAAATTTCAGATTGATTGATTGGTCACATTCTTGGGTTTGGCTGAAACTGTAACTAATTCTTAGTGCGCTGTTAAGGGGCAGTGAAGGGGGCGAATGACTCCATCTGGGGCTTGTTGTCTCTTTTTTTAATGATACTATTACCCCCAGAAAGTTAATTCATGCTTTTTCCCAGTTAATCCCCACTTCCCTGTTAGAATCATGTACATTAGCTCCTTTAATCCTTATATCAACTCTATGAGGCTGATACTTTGATCATCCTCATTTTACAGTTAAGGAAACTGGGTCTCTGGGAAGTTAAGAAACTCATGTTAATGGAGAGAATAAAATGGAGTCAGCATTGCTAAGAGGGTTATTTAAAATTGGGGCGCCTGGCTGGCTTAGTTGGAAGACCTTGCAACTCTTGATCTTGCGGTCATGGGTGCCTCACATTGAGTGTAGAGATTACCTAAATACATTTTTAAAAATAACTTAAATGGGGTGCCTGGGTGGCTCAGTTGGTTAAGCATCATGATCTCATGGTTCGTGGATTCCAGACCTGCATCAGGCTCTGTGCTGACTGCTAGCTCAGAGTCTGGAGCCTGTCTTCAGATTCTGTGTCTCCCTCTCTCTGACCCTCCCCTCCTCACACTGTGTCTCTCTCTCTCAAAAATAAATAAAACATTAAAAAATTTTTAAATAACTTAAACATTTTAAAACAAACAAATAAAGAAATAAAATGGAAACAGGAGGATGTTGAAGACATGGAGCTGATACATGTCTTTTGTCTCAAATTCTTGGATATTTTGCTGAATTCAGCTAAAATCCAAGGTACCCGCTACATATTAAAAGGACATAAATAGACTTTCTGCCTAACACTAGCCCTACCAAGCAATCACATAGATATTAGTGTAACTATAGCTATATGAGCACAAATTACATTTTGTTCAAAACAACAATGTAAATCCTCTTTCTTCTTTAAAAACTCTGAACTCCTTTGTCTCTCTAGAGAGTGCTTTCAATTTCAATCGAATCTGTCTCCTGGATTGCAATCCATAAAACCCCAAATAAACACACATTATATTTTGTAGCTTGCAATTTTCTCTTTCATTGGTCAACACTCAAAACAACACTCTAGATGGCTTATGGCTTGCTTGGTCCTACAACCCCTGGAGTTACTTGGTCAGATATGCCCTCAAGAAAGCTTCCTGAAAAATGATTCAG
The DNA here is from genome assembly GCF_006229205.1 of Suricata suricatta. Lineage (NCBI taxonomy): Eukaryota > Metazoa > Chordata > Mammalia > Carnivora > Herpestidae > Suricata > Suricata suricatta. The sequence goes on from NC_043711.1 coordinate 20,772,196, forward strand.
ATTCTCTAGATGACGTTCTTAGTCTTCTTCCATCCCTCTTCCCCTTTGCCTCTCTGGTGAATCCTCTCCTTTCTTGGTTTCGAGAACTCTTCTGGTTCTCCTGCTCCCCCTGTCCACTCCTGTTCTCTTTTGACTTCTCATGATCCCCTCAGATTTGAGGCTCCCCAAGATTCTCTACTCTTCTGCCTTTTACCTCCTCCAACTTGCTCGTCATCAAATCTATCATTCACTCTACAGACATTTAGGATGAGCCTGCACGGTGTAAGACTAGTGCCCTGCCTTAAAGGCACAAAGTGAATAAGACAGACAAAACCCTGCCCCTGTGGGACTTAGGGTTGAAGAGAGAGATAGTTACCAACTGAGGTCAGTGCCATGCTGAAAGGTCACCAGGCCCAGCTCTGGCGATCCAGGGGAGGTTGTTCCAAGCAATCATTGCTTGAACTGAAGTTTGAAGGAAAACTTTTTCAGGCAAAGGAAGCACCATATGCTAAGGTCCAATGGACTTATTTTGTGACTTTACCCCCATGCTGTAGTGGCATCTCTCTGAGCATTGGGCCAGCCCTGCCTACTTCAAGACTCCAAACCCAGCAGTTGACGTGGGCTGGTACACAGCAGGTGTGAGTGGATGAAAGTGGGGGCTGATGAATGAATGAGTGAAAAAGCACCTGTCTACACAGATTGGGAAAAACTCTCCATGGTTGAAGCTGAGAGACCCAGGGGGGTCCATGGCTGGGTGAAATGGAGGAGTCAGCAGGGGATGGACCACTCAGGACTTAGAAGTGTAGACGATGAGGACATGTCTCAAACAAATCAACATTTTTAAATGATGACTCTGGCTGGTGCCAGAAAGTAGACTGTAGGAGTAGAGTGGAAGTGGTGGTAGGGGCAGCCATGTAGGTGAGAGATTAGGGTGGCTTGGACTTGGTGGTGACTGGGGATTTGGAGAGAAGCAAATGGATTAGAAAGACATTTAGAGTCAGAGGTGAGGGATGAGGGGTGGGGAGTGTAGGGAAGCAAACCACCCAGAATACCACCCAGCTCTCTGGCTTAGATGCCTGGATGGATGGTGGTGGCCTTAACTGGGGTAGACAACAAGAAAGGAAGACCAGGCTTGGTGGCAGAATGCAGGAGGGGCAAGAAAGTCATGAGTTCAGTTGGGATATATCAGGTGGAGGGGCTCTGAGCAAATCAGGAAGGCAGCTGGCGGTGTGGATGGAGCTTAGAGCAGGTCTGAGGTGTCCTGTGTCCTGTGTCCTATGTGTCATCCCTTTGCACCAACAGCACAAACCCCCTCTCAGGACCTCAGGCTCAATCCTCAGCAACCCCTCCTGCTTTCTGTCCACCCATCCCCCACCTTCCACATCCATAGGGTGAGTCAACCTATGCTCTTCCTCTGTAACTTGGGTAGAATAACAGTATCCATCATCCTCAGTACCTGAGATAGGACACAAATGCTGAGATGTGGGCCAGGCATTAGTCTCTGTTCTCCTTCCCTTCAGGCCACATAAATGTATTTCTCGAACCTTCCGTAGACCAAGCTTGGTTCTGCTCATCTCCCAACAGTCCAGTCTTGATCTTATCCCACCCCTGTGTAAAAGATCTTTAGGGTTTTCCAAAAAGACTGGTCACTTCCAGGCCAAGCTGGTCCCAGACCACTTCCCAGCCTCTTCCCCATCCTCACCCCCAACCTTAATAAGCTCCTACTTCCATCGTGTAGACAACTGCACCTTTCCCAAACATGTTTCACACCTACGCATATGCTTCCCTCCCTCTCCTTTCTCCTCCCCCTGCCCAAGGGCTGCTCTGCTTCCCAGGCACCTCCTCCAGGAGCCTTCCCCGAAGCCCCATGAGTGAGCTCTGTCATGTCCAGATTACTATAGCCCATTCATGCTCCTCTTAAGTTCTGACATTCCTGGCACTCACTGTCTTCCTTTGAGTCATCAGGCTCTTTTTCCCAACACATCAGCTCACTGAACACAGCAAGGCACTTGAGTTCACCACTGTGGTGTTCTCGTACCTGGCACTATGCCCAACCCACCACAGGGCTCGGATGATACTGGTGCAGGAAATCAACAGAGCCTCAAATGCATGTTGATCCATCTCATCTTCCACAAATGCCAGAAAACAGACCAGAAGGTCATTCTGGCCTGGGGATGATAAACCTTTTCCGAGAATCTCCTCTGTGAAACAAAGTCCAAGACAAGCAAACAGAGATCAAAGTGGCCTCTGGGCCCCCTCACCTTATCAGGGTCATAGTGGCCAGCACATCCCATCCAGGGCCATCGAGTGGATTGGCCAGGGCCATGTCTACCCTGTGTGCTGTGGCTTATGGGAGACAGGGAGGGTCTGGGCATAAAAATTAAGAGATTGAAGGTCAAAAGCTGTCCCTGAGGTTTTCAACTCTACTTCTCCTTTCTTCCTAATAAAGCAGAGGGCATTTCTGTCATTACGTGATAGTCTTGGGCTTTGGAGTCTGAAAGATCTGGGTTTGAATACCTGTCACCTGCTGCCCGACCAATATTCCTGGGACAGGGTCACTATGAGGATAAAATTAAATGACAAAAGGCTTAGATCAAAAGGCATACTCAGCCCTCCATCATGAACACATAGTATCCATCTTCATCTCTCCCTCACCTAAAGGCATCCCTGCCCAGGTGGAGGAATAGTTAGGCTTACTTCTGTTTTTCTTTCCAAATCTGGACAAGAAGGTGCAGAGGGATGAAGCAACTGTCCTAAAGCATGGGTCCCCCACTACGCATCCCCAGGACTGCCCAGCCTGCCTCTGGCAGGACGGACGCTAGGGTTGGCGCTGTTGGAAACATGGGCGTGGGCAGTGTCTATGCTGCGCCATCTGCCACGCTGGCTAGAGTGTGACTGTGAAAAGTTTGCTGATACTTAAAAAAATTTGAAAGTAACACCTAACAAAGTTCAGAAGTCCACGTTTAACTGTGGCTTCTTGACGCATGTCACCATCGCTAGTGTTGCACGGGCCAGACCCAGGATGAGATGAGCCTTGGGGTCTTTGGCATTCACGGTGGCAGAGCACAGCTCTGTATGAAGGACATGGTCTGAGTCTGATCAAGAGTTTATACCACCAGGAATCCCCCCCCCCAAGGAGAAAGACTTCACTGCTAAATGTTGATCCTTCCAAATTATAATATTTGCCTTCACCTTGTCTAATGTTTAATCCATGTTTATCCAGCACCTTATTGATTAATGGTCTGAGGGAAGTGACAAGGCAGCAGGAGCCTTGAGACCATGGATGGCACGGTGGGGCTGCGGGTGCTACTGTGCGTGTGCCTGGCTTCCCTCCTCATCCCGCAGGCCATGCCCACTCAGGGTTCACCCCCAGGCAGGCCCAAAGTCAGCAAGGTATGTGGGTAAACCCTCAGGTCAGAATCAGGCAGCTAGGCCAGAATGGGCCCGGGAGGGACACAAGACCCCTACCCCGGGGGGCCAGGGTCACCCCCACCCACCTCGACCACCGCTGACTGGAGATGAAGTCCCAGGAGCTCAGGGGAAGTGAGGCCAAGGGGTGGAGGACACAAGCTGTGTCTCACTGCCGTCCCTTTGCAGATAGGCTACAGTCCCTTGCATGTGTCCACTCACACTTGTCCTGGTTTTGTTTTACAGAAGCGTCAGACTGTGGACACAGTGAGTGAGAGTCTCTACAAAGGGGTCTGTGGTGGGGCCATATTGCAGCCTGTTTTCCCTCATGCTTCAGGGGGCCCCCTGGGCAGAGGGACTCTATTTCCCAGAAACAGGGGCTTTCACGTGAGCCCCACTGCGTGGTCTCTGGCAGAGAGGACAGAACCGGTCTTCCCAGGAGATCTGGTCTGTTCTCTGGGCACCCAGCATCTGAGCTGGGTGTTGAGCCCCTGCACAACATGGGGGGCCTCTCACTGGCTCAAGGCCCCCATCCCCCATCACTGCCACAGCCCCTTACATCTCACTCTAGAGTGTTGACGGCATGACCATCCGGAGTTTGAAAGTCAACTGCAAAGTCACCTCTCGCTTCGCCCACTATGTCATCACCAGCCAAGTGGTCAACAATGCGGATGAAGCCAAGGAAGTGGCCTTCGATGTGGAAATCCCCAAGACGGCCTTCATCAGTGACTTTGCCATGTGTGTGCCCTGGCTGACTCCCACACCCAGAGCTGTCCGTGCACCAGCCCCAGCCCCAAACCATGGCTCAGGGTGGCCAGATGGTGCAGACCATCTCCTCTGTCCCAGAGGGTCACAGACCACCCCTGGCACTTTAGGTCTTCCATCTTGGAGGCGAAGTGGAGCCGCTGACAATGTGTTTTCAGCATAGGGCCCAGGGAGCAATGGCAGGCATTCGAGGCTTCTTGTCGGATTCTGTAGCTGTGGCTGCTCACCTCACTGCTCTGAACAACTCTGTGGGCAGTGGGAGGAGCCGCTCCCTGGACAGGGCCTTCTTGGGGGTCTAGGTTAGGAGCACCTCCAAGATGAAGGACTGAGCGGTCGGAGGCGGGGCACCTCCCCTGAGGGCTTCTTCCTCCCTACAGCACAGCGGACGGAAAAGCATTCATCGGGGACATAAAGGACAAAGTGACTGCGTGGAAGCAGTACCGGAAAGCCTCCGTCTCGGGAGAGAATGCCGGCCTTGTCAGGTGAGTTGTGGGCCTTGCTGCCCCGTCTTTGGTGCTGTCCTCCCCACCCTTGGGTGGAGAGCAGCCCCAGGCTGATGGGAAGTGAGCAAACTGCCCAAACCCAGATGCTGGCACAGGTGCACCGGACAAGGCTGATGTTGACTTGCTCCTCTTCCCAGCCCAGCCTCGAGAGAAGGGGGCCCTGTCCTTGAGCCCTGACCCTGGCCAGCCAGCTAAGGGTGAAGGGCAAGGAAACCTGGGAGTAGCATGAATGTAAGAGAAATTGATTCTGAGGGCCGTGCTTTAGGAGACAAGAACCCACATGTCACTCACCATTTGTCTGTGTGTCGTGGCTGCTGGTGGTATGTGCAGGGCCTCGGGGAGAACGATGGAACAATTCACCATCCACCTCACCGTTGGTCCCCGGAGCAAGGCCACCTTCCGGCTGACCTACGAGGAGGTGCTGAAGCGAAGACTCACACAGTACAACATTGACATCAAAGTCAAGCCCAAGCAGCTGGTGCACCATTTTGAGGTAGATTGCCGGTGGCCGTATGCAGGGGAGCCATATCTGGAACAGGGAGCCGACTCTCTGTCACTGTGGCTCTGAGCACTGGCTCAGGACCCACGGGTGTGCCATCCCAGGCCTGAGCACACAGGAAGGGAACTCACTCTTTGGGCAAGTTCTAGGGGTTCTTTGTGGAGAGGGAGCTACCCGAACCCTCAGAGCCTCTGCTTGCTCATCTATTAAATAGGGCTTCCTGTGTGCCCTGGAGCTGCCACATCCTTGTTGGGTAGTTGACAGATATTAAATATCCAGGTGGTTGGTATCTAGGAAGTCCCAGGCAGCCTGAGGGGCTGTGACTGTCGCTGGCACCTCAGTGGTGGTCAAGTTGAGGGGTCTAGGCACGCACACCTTCATTTGACCAATATTTTGGGGGTGCATAAAACATGCCAGGCCCTGTGCTGAGGGCTGGGTGGGTGTGGCACACAGTAGGTGACCAGGACACGTGTTGGCTCTTGGCTGAGACTTGATGGTGGACTGAATGGGAGCCTGGGTACTTCAATGATGCAGATCGACGTGGACATCTTTGAGCCCCAGGGGATCAGCAAGCTGGATGCTCAGGCGTCCTTCCTCCCCAAGGAACTGGCAAACCAACTCATCAAGAAATCCTTCTCCGGGAAACAGGTGTGTGGGATGGCTGGGGGTGGTGGCGGGCCCCCAAGACTTCTCAGCCTGGCCCAACCCCTCACGAAGTGTCCAGGCTTGGCCCGGGAACCAGGCAGGGGCCGCAGGCTGCCCTAGGGGTGAGGAAGGTAGGCGTTTTGTGGTTGGTATCCCAGGGAACTTGGCACTGCTGGTTCTCCCAGCGACTTAGCAAAAAACGAGTGCTGAGGCTGGGGAAGGCATCCGCGCTGGTTACACGGTCTGGGGTGTGCTGAGCCTCAGTTTCCTCTTTGCCCATGTCTCATGCTTGGGAGAGCATTCAAAGAAACCTAGGGCACAAGAGGAAATCTTAGGTGCTGTTGTAGTTAGGAGTCCAAGTTGCAGGCCTCTAGGAACCAGAACTAAGTTTGGGAAGGCCTTTGGGCTATCCTGCCACTTACCACTTGTCACTCACCTCCCATTTGCAGGACTCCCCAAAGTCTCCTGCTTGCCCCTCCCCAGGTGTGGCTTCTGCATTGGTAATAGTGCCCTGCTTTCTAATTTGTCCTCAACTAGAGCCAGGAGCAAGCCCTTTAGTCCCCGCCTACCTTTGGTAGTGACCCCACAATAATCACGTGAAGGGAATGTTTCTTATGGTTTTGGAGGGGTTTGTTTTTAAACAAAATAGGATACCCCCGATTATTATCCAACATGCTTGCTTTTAGTAGGAGGCGAAAGGTGGGTCTGGGTCTCCCTAACAATCCTTTTCAAGTTTTGTGGGGGCTTTACAATAAGTATATTTTACTTCTATAATGAACAAATAAAAAGTAAAAAGTATTTAAAGAAAAAGTGGAAAGTTACAAAAGTATAGAAAAGCAGAGTGAAACCCATCCCTAATTTCCCTGAGCACCAACACCAAGTCAAAACCAGACCTCAGCCTCTGCCCTGGGTCCTCCCAGCTTCTCCTCTTTGTCTGCCTGACAGGGCCGGCAGGGGCGGGGGTGTGTGTGTGTGTGTGTGTGTGTGTGTGTGTGTGTGTCCTGTTTTCCAGCACAGTATTATTGTCTTGCTTCTGTACTCCACAGTTTACATTAACTGATGTCTCTCATGTTCTCTAATGCTATTATTTTGTACCCAAAGTGGTGATGCTTGTTGTAGAAAAGCCCCATGATTCAGAAGCATATAAGCAAAGAAACAGAGGGCCCGCCAGACTCATTTCTATGCCCATGCAACACACACACACACACACACCCCTTATGCTGTGTTTGGGAACACCCTGGCTGCAGCTACACAAGCCAGTAATGCCTCACACCCTCTGTGGTTCCAGGGTCATGTGCTTTTCCGCCCTACTGTGGGTCAGCAGCAGTCCTGCCCCATGTGCTCCACATCCATGCTGAATGGAGACTTCAAGGTGACCTACGATGTCAATCGAGACAAACTCTGTGACCTCCTGGTGAGCCTGAAGCTTCTGGCCTGAGACTCAGAGGGCAGGCACGGGTGCTCGTCAGAGGGGCCTCACTTGCTCCTTTGTGTTTTAGGTCGCCAATAACCACTTTGCCCACTTCTTTGCCCCCCAAAACCTGACGAACCTGAACAAGAACTTGGTTTTTGTGATTGATATTAGCACCTCTATGGAAGGCCAGAAAGTGAAGCAGGTAAAGTGTGGCTGTAAACAGTTCAGCCAGCAGAGGCTTCTGCAGCCTTGATACGCGCCCCATGGTTTTGTTGCCAGAGTCTGGGTTCGGGATTTCTGCTCCTGGTGGGAGGTGGAGGCAGGCGATCTCACAGGAAATCCCGCGGTGGGGGGCTCTGGCATCAGCCACTTCCTCACTCTGCAACAGTGGCAAGAGCATTCACTTCTCCTCAGTAGCAAAATGAGAAGGATAGCAATGCCCATGGGGTCATGAGTCTGGCAATGGGGGTGCTTGGAGGATGAAGCCTTCTGGTGGATGTGCCAGGGACAAGCGTGGCTGTCCACGAGGAGTCTCGCAGCAGGGCACAGCCCACTGAGTGCCCTGCCCACAGGGCAGGGAGACTACGGCTGAGTGTCAGAAACTGAGCCCCCTGTGGTCCTTTTCCTTGATCCTGCCCCATTCGAGCTCCTGGGTCTTTCCTCTCCCCATGCTGGGTCCCTTGTCTTCACCATCCCCTCATCTACCCCCATGGCTCCATAGGACACTCCTCTCCCAGAACCACCTGGATGGCCTGTCCACCATCCCACTTGTCCACTCTGTGCCTCTGCCCTGGGGAGTCTCTCAAAGGGGCATCTGGATCTGACAGGAAGCACTCTGCTAGAGCCATGTTCCTTCGCTGACTGTCCTGTCCTTACAGACCAAGGAGGCGCTCCTTAAAATACTGGGGGACATGCGGCCAGGGGACTATTTCGATCTGGTCCTCTTTGGGACTGATGTGCAATCATGGAGAGGCTCGTTGGTGCAGGCATCTGCCGCCAATTTGCGCGCGGCTCAAGACTTTGTGCGGCGCTTCTTCCTGGCTGGGGGTAAGCGCAGGGATCTCAGGCCATGTTGGAGTCACTTCTGTCCCCTCGGAATGAGGTCATACACTGGCCTACTTTCCTTCCTTTGCAGCCACAAACCTGAATGGAGGTTTGCTCCGGGGAATTGAGATCTTGAACCAAGCGCATGGGAGCATCCCAGAACTCAGCAACCATGCCTCGGTTCTCATCATGTTGACAGACGGCGAGCCCACAGAGGGTAAGCACCTCAAGGACTGTGTGGTGGGTGGTGAGCTCTTTGCGACGGAAGGCATTCAAGCTGAGCTTGGAGGTGCTACTGGGGGGCAGAAAGGCTCCAGGCAAAGTCAAGCCCTGGCCTAAAGACAGAGTTCAGACCATAACATCTGCAGGAGAGAGAAGGCATACTTCTACGATGAACTGGGAAATTGGGGAAGTATCTATATGACCCCAGGTTGCGCAAACCCCAGGACGATAGGCAGGATTCCTAGATGGAATTTAATGACCTGTGTATTCAGCACCAACGGTGTGCCAGGCATAGCACTAGGGACCAAGAAGAGATACCAAGAGAACAAGATTCAACTCTGTCCTTAAGGAGCCCAGGGTTCACTGGGGGAGGCTGACCCAGGAACAGAAGCTCTGCTGAGGCCCCTGAAAGAACAGGGTGCCAGGGGGCTTCAGGACTGCAGATGAGGGGCATCTGGCCCAGGCAGGGTCCCAGGAGGCCTTCTGGAGGAGGTGACCCATGAGCTCAGGCTGGAAGGAGGAGAAGAGGGGCAGGAAGAGATCCCTGGCAGAGGGAGAATCTTGAGCAAAAAAAAAAAAAAAAAGTTTGTGCAATGACAGAGCCTGCCTAAGAACAGCATGTGCAGAATAGAGGAAACAAGGGTGGGAGGGTGAGCAGGGCCTCACAGGCCATGGCAATGACCCATGGCAGGGTTTAGAGCAGAATCTGGTCTGCTTATGATAGATCCATATAGTTGGGCAAGTCTTTAAGAGGCTGTGAGGAGCTGTAGTGATTGGGAGCCAGTGGGATACATTGCCTCAAGATGCTGGTGGGGACTGGAGATGGGGGGGTCTGAGATAGGAGGCTTGGCCCCCCTCCCAGGGAGTGTGCCCCAAAGGCCCATTGTGCCTTACACGCCCATTTTTGGTATTCTGTCACTGCCTGAATGTGTGGCTGCAGGTGTGACAGACCGTTCCCAAATCCTCAAGAACGTCCGCAATGCCATCCGGGGCAGGTACCCGCTCTACAACTTGGGGTTTGGCCACAATGTGGACTTCAGTTTCTTGGAGGTCATGTCCATGGAGAACAATGGACGGGCACAGAGAATTTACGAGGACCACGATGCCACCCAGCAGCTACAGGTCTCCTCCTACTCCCTCTGCCCCCCAACACACCACCAATGGCATGCCATGGGGGAGCCTGGTCTTAGCAGCCTTTTTCCCATCCATCCAGAGGACAGATAAAGTTCTGGAATGTAATTTGAATCAGCTGCATGACCTCAAACCAGTTACTTAACCCCTGTGAGCCTACAATTCCATCTATAAAATGAGGGTCGCAAAACTCCACTTTATGAGTGGGTTTCTCCATTGGGTGCCCCAGGTGACCCATCAGCTCTGAGGTTGTGCTCCCCATGCCCCACCCCTGCAGGGTTTCTACGACCAGGTAGCGAACCCCCTACTGGTGGATGTGGAGTTGCTCTACCCCCAGGACACCGTCTCAGCCCTGACCCAGCACCGCCATAAACAATACTACGAAGGCTCGGAGATCATGGTGGCTGGGCGCATCGCTGACCACAAACTGAGCAGTTTCAAAGCGGACGTGCTGGCCCGTGGGGTAAACAGTGGGCTGCGGAGGGTGGAGAGGTCAGTCAGCACCCAGAGGCTCCAAATCCACACTCATTCTCCACCTCTGACCCCCTTGCCCCCAGGCCTTGCCCCAGGGCAGTGCCCCACCCCTGCACCATGCCACACGTACCCCAGGCCAGAACATTCCTCCACACGGGCATCTAGGGGACAGGCTGGGATGGAACCAAAATAGCCTTGATTAGTTGTAGTCCCTTGGCCCAAATGGATCACTTGTTACTCCTTACATCATTCTCCATAAAGGTATGAGAGAGCGAGAGGCCAGCCTCTTCCTTTTCACTTGACAGTCTTTTCCCGAGCACCCAGATTTGTGCCACAGTGCAAGTGCCTGTATGTGTGTGCACGCTGTGGGGGTCACAGCCCTGTGAGACATGGACCCTGCCCTGCTGGGGGTGGCTTCAAGCCCTGCCATGTGGTCAAGTGTTCAGAACGAGGGCTTTGAGTGAGGAAAGCTGCGCCAGACCCTGGGTCCACCCTGACCAGCTGGGTGGCCTTGAGAAAATGGGTCGCTCTCCAGCCTCAATTCCTTTTTCTGTACTGAGGGGTAATACTGCACTGGAGAGTTGTGTGGAGTAAGTGAAATAATCTATGTAAGGTGTTTGCGCAGTGTCTGGGGCACGGGATGCCCTCAGGAAGTGATGTCCCTGGTATCATAGCTGGAGAGAGAACAGCATTTGTGGGGGGATGCAGTAGGCATTTGAAGGAGGGGGACACATTGGAAGCAGCTTGATGGTGGAAGTAGCTGGATGTGTGATGGCATCTCCCAGAGACAGTAACTTCAGAAGGGCAGGGTCTGGTCCTCCCACCCAGGATCCTTGGAGCCGAGGCCACTTTGACTCACTGAGAGGGCCCGGCAAGCATGTGCGGGATGCAGGGATGAGTGAGGGTGAGCAGAGCAGACTCGGGGAAGGGCGGTGCTCAGAAAGAATTGCAGAGTCTGCACACAGTGGGGTCTCCGGACCCTCCAGCACCAGCCAGTGGTTGTGCCCCTCATGGTGCACGGCCCCTCTCCCCATCACGACTCTCAGGAGGGCCAAGAGTTCAAGGCAACCTGCTTGGTGGATGAAGAGGAGATGAAGAAACTGCTCCAGGAGCGGGGCCACATGCTGGAGAACCACGTTGAACGGCTCTGGGCGTACCTCACCATCCAGGAGCTGCTGGCCAAGCGGTAGGACCCCTGCGGCTGGGGTGCACACAGGGCCTCTGCTCCAATGAGGTGAACGGAGAAGGGGTGGTTCTGGGCCTTTGAGGTTGGGAGCAGGTCAGCTTGACTGGCCTTCGGCTTTGCTGAGTTAATATCAACCAGTTAGTCAACAGCGTGGGCAGGACCCGGTTTGCCCCCGCTGAGCTGCCGGGTCGGGGGAGGCTGCCTTTTACTGAGAGGGCCGCTGCATCCAGACATGCTTGCATAATCCTCACAGCCCGCGGGGGCAATTTCCTCATTATCCCCGTTTCACAGATGAACAACCTGAGGCTCAGAGAAAGTAGACCACTTGCCCAGAATCTCCCAGTTCTTAAATTCTCTGCGTATTTCTGAGGTGCATTCCCCCAACCTGGCCAAATCTCCAGGTTTCCCAGGTGGGAGGGCTTTCAATCACGAGGCCCCTGGAGGCATCCACGGAACAGGGCACTGCAGGTGCCTGATACGTGTTTGCTGAGTGAGTGAGTGGGTTAACAAGTGAGCAAAAGGGCCAGGGAGTGCACTCCATTGTCATCCAGGTTGGAGGGCTTGGAGCTGGTGGGTGTCTCATAGGATGAAGTTGGAGGGGAAGGAGAAGGCCAACGTGACGGCCAAGGCCCTGCAGATGTCGCTGGCCTACCAGTTTGTGACCCCGCTGACCTCCATGATCATGAGAGGCATGACGGACGAGGACGGCCTGGAGCCCATCATCGACAAGCCCCCTGAGGGTAAGGGCTCTGCAAAGGGGGAGACTGTGGGTCTGCAGAGGCTTCTGAGGGCCAAAAACTTCCTGGGCTTTGATTCTCTTCCCTTTCTTTCTCTTCCAGATTCTCTGCCCTTGGGTGAGTTTTTCGGTCATGTTGGTTTTCAGGAGGGACTCCTGGGGGCCGGGCAAGCAGCTGGTGCTCCAGCCCCTGGGCGCGTATCCCCCTGCTCCGTATCCTCCAGCCTTTCACCGCAAACCAGCTGCTGCCCCGTGAGCCTGGGGAGCCCTTGTGCAGCCTCCTCCATGTGGGCTTCCGTGTGAGCCTGTGTCTACCAGGCAGCCGGGGTGGGGGTGCCCAGGGGAGGCCTTTGAGGCAGGCGCTGAGGGTGATGCTGTCTGCTCTCGCTGTCCTCCACAGAGATGCTGGGACACAGAAAGAGTAAGTGGCGGCATCCCGTGGACATACATCTCCTCCTCATGCTGCTGTCCCTCAGGTGGTGCGTTCAGTCCTGAGCGAAGGTCCTATTATCCTGAGGACGAAATGACAGCCAGCGTGAGGCTTCCTCACTGCCTCTCCCTGGGATCCTCAGAACTGCCCCCTGGCCCTCTCTGGCCTCCCCTTAAGCCAGCAGCTCTATCAGGCCCCCATGGAAGGAGGCAGACCCAGGGCCAGCACACCAGGAGGCATCAGGGGCTCGGGGTCCACTCCTGTGGCTTCGTGGGGGGGCCTGAAAAAAGGAGCCAAAGGTCCCAGGGAGGCAGGGTGCCATCCTCCTAACTGCCGTTCACTCCCTGCCAGCATTCATGCTGTCGGCCTCGCAGCCTTCCCCAACTCGACCCAGCTACGACATCCAGCAGTTGCCAAACCAAGTGACTGGCGGTGAGTCCCGGGGAGGGCCTGGGGGATGCCCCTGCCTTGCTCCTGGCCGGCTCCAGCCCTCCTGCGGGACACTGAATCTAACAGACTCCGTGCTATGCCCCCAGTGGACACTGACCCCCACTTCCTCATCCACGTGCCCCAGAAAGAGGATACCCTGTGCTTCAATATCAACGAGGAGCCCGGTGTGGTTCTGAGCCTGGTACAGGACCCTGATACAGGTATGGGTGACATAACCAGCTCTGCCAGACCGTGGGGCCTGGACTCCTCCGCTCTCAGTGTGCAGCTGCAGACAGGACAGCAGCAGTGGCAGTCACTTCCCACAGCCTGTGCCCCAGTCACCTGGCGGGGTTCACCTGCCTCCTCCCCTCCCATCCACCTGCCCTAGACAGCACCTGCTTCATGGACATGTGACAGGGGCAGGCACACAGGACCCTATGTCTAGAAGGGCCCATGCTTGGTTTAATACTCTGCTGTAACTGTTTTGAAATTCTTAATGTTTTTTGAACAAGGGACCCCTCACTTCCATTTTGTACCAAGGTCTGCAAGTTGCATAGTAATCCTGCCATGCCTTCAGCCACGCTGAGGGGGCCTCTGAGTCCATCTGGCCACTCACTCTCCCTCCCTCCCAGTCCAGTCAGGCTGTCTGCAAGGGTTCATTGGGTACCTCCTGGGGGCCATTGGTGCAGTAAGTCCCCACTCCTGTGGAGTTTCGGGAAGGGAGACAAACAGGCAAGCACATTCTCAGATGACAGCCTCCGAGCATGAGGCATGCTGTGCTGGGGTGGGGAAGATGACGAGGGGGGCTTTGGGGCTGCTCAGGTCAGAGGAGGCCTGCGTGGCCTGCTTCTGTGCCAGGGATTAGGGCCGCAGAGAAGGAGCAGGCCCAAGTCCCGTAAGACCTCCTCGTGGCCTGGATGCGAGGCCTCAGTGGCAGGTAGTGTGGTGGGAGGGGAGGGGAGCTGAGTGGTGCCGTGTGGCCTCCCCAATCCTGAAAGCCCCCTTGGGAGGGGAGCCCCTCAAACCTGGTGTGGGATGGGTGGGGTGTGGATGTCTCCCGGAGGGAGGCGCAGCACCAGCAAAGGCAGGCTGATGGGGGGGAGGTCTGGCAAGAGCGGCCCCTCCTTGACCTGGACGGCCCCTCCCCGCACTGCAGGCTTCTCAGTGAATGGGCAGCTCATTGGCAGGAAGGCCAGCAGCCCCGGGCAGCACGAGGGCACGTACTTTGGGCGGCTGGGGATCTCGAACCCTGCAACGGACTTTCAGCTGGAAGTGACTCCTCAGAACATTATGCTGAACCCTGGCTTGGGTGGACCCGTGTTCTCCTGGAGGGACCAGGCTTCAGTGCGGCAGCATGAGTAACCAGGCCGGGGCCCGAGGGCTTGGTGGGGAGGCAAGGGCAGGGGTGGGGAGGGACAGGGCACGAAGCCCCAGAGCCAGTTCAGATGCCTGAGCTTGCTGGGCCCCAGTCACCTGAGCCATGGCAGTGAGTGACATCCATGTGGCCTCCCTGTGAGCTGAGCAGACATGTGGGACCCTGAGGCCCACCCCCCTACTTCCCTCAGTTCCCGGACACATGCTCTAGGCCGAGCTGCCTGCGCACCTGGGCCCTCAGGCTCCCTTGCCCTGCAGTCCATCCTATCGCCACCAAGCAAAGCCGACTCACCTCTCGGGCCTGGCGCAAAGGCTACCTATTTCCTGACACTCCAGAGTGTTCATTTAGCACCTGTATTAGGATGCCTTGCCTTGTGTTTGTTCCTTCCTTCCTGTTCACTCAGCAAACTCTGCTAGGCACCAGAGCCTGGCACCAGACAGAGAACTATAGGAAGAGGTAGGCAGAGTCCAGTGTGCAAGACATAGACGATGAGTGGCAGTCAAAGGACACACAGATTTTGATATTAGACAGGCTGGAGTCCAAGTCCTGGCTTTACCGCTTTCCAGCTGTGTGGCCCTCAGCAAATTACTTAACCTCTCTGAGCCTCACAGGATCAGAGAGAACTGAATGATCAGGAAGGGTGTGGCACAGGGTCTAGCACACCGCAGGGGCCCCATGCGCAGTAGCAACACAGTGGGAGGAGGAGCTCACAGCAGGCAACACCCACCATCTGGGAGCAAGGGTGGGGAGCTCATGAGAGCCCGGTCCAGGAAGATGCGGGTGGACGAATGGAGAAAGGTGTAGTGTGGCTACACCTGCCCTCATGGCTACCCGGCCCTGCAGGGTGGTAGTGACTATCAACAGGAAGAGGAACCTGGTGGTGTCCGTGGAGGATGGGGGCACTTTTGAGGTTGTCTTGCACCGGGTATGGAAGGGGAGTGCCGTCCACCAGGACTTCCTGGGCTTCTACGTGCTGGATAGTCACCGGATGTCAGCGCGGACGCACGGGCTCCTGGGTATGACTGGCTAGGCAGGCCGAGCGATAGGGCACGCTGTTGAAGCCAGTGGGTTTGCCAAGGGTCAGACTTGCAGCCGGGCACCAGAGCGGACTTCCCTCCAACTTGGCCATCAGGCTCAAAAGTCCAAAGAGGGTTTTTCCTGGGGAGGGTCTTGTCCCTCAGAAAGGTGATCACACACAAGGTGAAACTAAGGCTGAAGTGGACCTGGGAGTGAGCAGGAGGGGTCCGACTAGCAGGAGGGTTCAAACAGACTGGGATCCCCAAGACCTCCTGAGTGTGATGGGTCACTGACCACACTGCTTCCCCTGGTGGCCTTCCTGCAGACCCTGCTCTCTGTGGGCACCTCCCCCTCAATCCTCTCTCCTCAGCCACATTCCTTCAGTATTGGTCCAAAAAGTCAGGAGGTACAGCCACCTGCCAGTACATTTGCTTCTCTGGAACAGGTGAACTAAAGGTGGCTTTCGATGCCAAAATGTACTGGAAATAGTCACACCCTTAAGAAAAACCTCCAAGCAGCTCTAACCGTTCAGTGAGCACCTGCTGAGTGCAAGTCCCCCGATGGTCACTACTGCTTCCAATGTGCCTTTCCAGGACAATTCTTCCACCCCTTTGATTATCAAGTGTCTGACCCGCACCCAGGCTCCGACCCCACAAAGACAGATGCCACAATGGTGGTGAAGAGCCGGCAGCTGACGGTCACCAGGTGGGTGGGCGGCTCTCCCAGCACTTCTGCCGGGGCCTTCCTCTGGGTGTCACATAGATTGAGTGGGCTCCTGGAGGGGGTGCAGCCCTGCTGATGGTGTAACCCCAGCTGATTTGTATCTCCCCAGGGGCTTGCAAAAAGACTACAGCAAGGACCCCCGGCACGGGGCTGAGGTGACCTGCTGGTTTGTCCACAACAATGGAGCTGGGCTGATCGATGGCGTTTACACCGACTATATTGTCCCTGACATCTTCTGAGCCCTGTGACTAACACACCTGTCCTTCCTTGGGACCACGGCAGAGGAGCACAGCATCCTGACCCACTGCTCAGGCCACATCTTGCTGTTCCACTGTGTCAAAGCACCCATGACTTCCATTAAAGAGAGGCTATGTCCAGTCCAGGCCAGCTGCTTTCTGGGAGGGAGGATGGCAGGGAGACAATCCAAGATGCTGTCGCCGGGAAGGGCTCAGGGGTCACAGCAGACTTGGAGGCTGGAGGGGCCCCACGCCAACTCTGCCCTGACCCCACTCTGTTCGCTGCAGCTGCCTCTGTGCTCTCTGAGTGCCTGGAGTATCCCCTGGGCACAGCCATCCTGACAGGTCCAAGGCCCAAAAGACACTGTGGCAGCCCATACAGGCACTGTTCCAAGTGCCTTCATTGAATTAACTAAATGTACGCTCCCAACAGCCCTAGGGGGATACTGTTGTGCCCATTTACAGCTGAGGAAGCCAAGGTTAGTGACTTGTCCCCCATCACTCATAGTGGCCCAGCTGGGATTTGAACCCAGGCTGTCTGGTGCCAGCATCTGTGTGCTTATGCACCCCCGTGAATACTCTTGTCAGGCTGGCCAGCTGATGGCCACAGCCCATGGGATTGGGTTCTAGATATTCCAGAGCATCACCCTAAATGAATGTAAGAAAGGCACAAAACATATATGAACTTGGGGTCCCAAGGTAGTCCTGCCGGGAGCTGTCTGCTGCACCCCTGGGCACAGGGCCGCCCCCTCAGCTCGACTCTGCAACTGTGGCTATGCAACCTCTGCAGATAGTTCTCAAAGGGAGAGACAGCCAGTGCCCAGAAGCTGTGATTTCAGGGAGCCAGTGACAGCGGCCCACTGGCTCCTTGTCCTGATGCCTGGAATGATCCTTTCAGGGCTCCTTCCCTTGGCTTCCCTTTGGGGTCCAGTTAAAGTTCAGTGTTACAAGGTGTGGGGAGATGAACCAATACTATACCTTGGGGAGCTTCTGGCCCTCTGGGTGAAGGTTGATGGGTGTTACTTTTCCAAAGGTTTCTACTTTTTCTCTGCTGGCTTCTGTCCAGTTCCCACTGTAATGGAGGTCCTTGAGGACCCAGATCAATAACACAAATCTTGGGACGCCTGGGTGGCTCAGTTGGCTAAGCATCTGACTTCGGCTCAGGTCATGATCTCACAGCTCGTAGGTTTGAGCCCTGCATCGGAGCCTGGAGCCTGCTTCGGATTCTGTGTCTCCCTCTCTCTGCTCTCTCCACTCATGCTCTGTCTCTCTCTCCTTCAAAAGCAAATAAACATTTAAAAAAATTTTTAAAAAGTAACACAAATGCTGAGATTCAGGACGGCTCCAGACCCAGGGAATATAGAGCCCTCAGTGGCAGGCAGTGGGGGGAATGGGGGCGGGAGGTCAACAGAGTCTCAAAGACCAGCCGCCATCTGGAGCGTCTAGGCTTCTCAAGGGAGAGCCGTGGGCTGGCCACCCTGAGCAAGGCCCTCCTGTAGAGTGGAGAAGGGGGAACCCCAAAGATCTCTTAGATTTCATCTAATTCTCAAGTCCACATGGTGACTCTGGGTCCCTCCAAGTCCCCAGCTGTCCTTCCATGCCCATTGAACAGCTTCCGAAGTAGTATTTTGAGTTGTCCCTCCCACAAAACTCCAAGTAACTGGGGAGGAGGTAGGACCTAGAGGAAAGGCTGGGAAGCCCCACAGGCATCTGTGGGGCCATGAGGAGCCACAGGCCACTGCTCAAAGGACAACAGTTCTGCCAACAGCCCCCGACACCCAGCGGTCAGCGACCATGGGCGCTGAGAACGACCACATGGACGAGATCTCCTGGGAGCCAGGAACCCCGTGGCCAGGCTGCAGCTCAGCTCTGAGAGGGGTTTTCTCTCTGCTCCCAGGGGTCAGCACTGAGCTTGGCACCAGCCGGCAGCAGGGGTGTGCTAGGATTCCAGAAGCCTGGGGAGCACAAGCACCCAGCTGGCCTCCCCCACAGGTGCTGAGCATCTCAGTGGCTGCTTCACCTGGTCCAATGTCATCTTGCCCACTTGGCAACTATTATCACTTCCATGGCTCATACCACTTCCAGCCACTAGTCCACTTTTCCTCATGGCTACTACTGCCTAGTGGAATCTTCTTTCTGCCTTCTCGCTCTTTCTCTGCTGCTGGCAGTCAACTCCTTCTGTATAACTCACAGTCGGGTGTGGAGCTTTCAGTCAAGGCCATAGTAACTCATAAATTAGCTGCCTGGTGCCCAGGCAGACTCGTTAACTCCATTCAGTGATGGCCCTGTGGCAGAGCCACTGGTCACTTTGCTCAGAAGAGCATGTGTATGGGGCACATGGTGGCCACACTGGAAGGTCTGGGAGTTGGTAGCACCCTGGTGTGACCCAGGGTGGGCCTGGGCTCTTCCTCTGAAATATCCACTGTCCTGGAGACAAGAGCTCCAGCCTCACTGGAGACTCTTAGGGGAATGACTCTGCAGGAGGCCATCCCCCAGGAAAACAGGGATGAATGTGACATGGCCTGGCCCTTCAGGAGCTTGGACTCTAGAGGGGCAATCAGACCCAAACATACAAGCCTCAACGAAAGGTAAGATGGAGACCCTTAGGGGCCAGGAGCCTGGAGCAGGGCTGTCTGGAGTCAGCTAGGCGACAAAACAGGATGGCTTCTGGGACAGGACATTGGGCTGGCAGGGCAAGCGATGCGAGTGCAGAGAAGGGGAGGGCATGCCAGTGGGAAGGGAGTGAGTTTGGAAAAGCAAGTTGGAGCCAGATCACAGAGAGTGCTGGGATGCGGGACCTGGGGTTTGTCCTTTCCCTGAGGCCGTGAGAACCCAAGAAGTGTAATGAGCAAGGTGTTTGGCCATGGAGGTCTGAGCCTCACTGTGACTGGCCTGGCTTTGCGCCCTGGCTGCCTGGAGAAGGTTGGGAGGCATCTGTCCAGGGGTCAGACTCAAGGCCATGTCGGTGGTGCAGGAAACAGACAACAGGCTGAGATGCCATTGGTTATCTGTTTTTGTCTTTCCAAGATTTTATTTAAATTCAAGTTAGTTAACATGCAGTGTAGCATTGGTTTCAGGAGTAGAATTAAGTGATTCATCACTTACACATAACACCGAGTACTCACCCCAGCAAGTGCCCTCCTTCATGTCAATCACCCCTGTACTCCACCCCCCACCCACCTTCCCGCCCACAACCCTTGGTTTGTTCTCTGTAGTTAAGGGTCTCTTATGGTTTGCCTTCCTCTCTGTTTTTATCTTATTTTATTTTTCCTTCCCTTCCCCTATGGTCAGCTGCTGTGTTTCTTAAATCCCACATATGAGTGAAATCATATAATATTTGTCTTTCTCTGAGATGACTTATTTCACTTAGCATAATATATTCTACTTCTATCGCATTGTTGCAAACAGCAAGATTTCATTCTTTTGATGGTTGACTAACATTGCCATTGGCTTTCAGTGGGACTCCACACTCTGTCACCATCGCCTTTACCCAGGGAGCCCCGGGCCCATTTGTCAACACACACTTCTGTTTTCGCCTAGAGCCCCCATGTCCCAACACTGTTGACAATCCCCATGGGCCCCCTTGGTACAGGCAGATCTAGGGATGTTACTCCACCCACGCCTGGGTTCCGGGGGAGCCCCCCACCTCCCTCTCTTCCCGTCCCACACTGCAGGTCACTGACCCCACTTGGAAAACACCAGGCTCACCATATAAGGAACTCAGGCCAGGCCCGCTTGCTCAGCGATGGCATCTGCCTGGTGGCCCTGCCTCATCTTGGCCCTGCTCTCTGGCTTGGCGGCCTCTGGCTTCCCAAGGAGCCCCTCCCGGCAACTGGGGGTAAGTCTGCCCCCTCCTCACCATGTGGGCTTGTCACATGGGCAGAGGCAACAGGATGGATGGTCCTCTATGTGGAGCAAGGAGGAGGCAGAAGGCTGCGCAGTGAGAGCTACAGGGGACAGGGCTAGATGTTGGGCTCTTAAATCTCCCTGGGCGTCTGTTTCCCCATCTGTTAAATGGGCAATGCACCAGGAACTGCTCACCTCACTGAGGGGCTTGCAGGTCCACATCTGAGACAAGGGCAGAGGACTTCAGGAAAGGCTGAGCTGAGCCTTGTGAGGTACACCCTTGTGGGGGTGTCTGGGGGGAGGCTTCAGGGGCTTCGGGCCCAAGGCAAGGCAGCATGGTAGGGTATGCGAGGCAGGGAGAGAGCTGGTTTAGTTCTCCCAGCCCTGCTCCTTTGCGAAACCTGGAGACCTGCCCTCTCTGAATCTCAGTTTCCCCATCTACTAAGAGCCCTTTCTACTCTGAAGTAGCTCTGGGTGGGCCCTCTGTCCAGAGGCCCCTCAAGAGGTATGTGGGGGGTCACTGCTGAGCCCTGGCCTCAGCCCAGAGCCTGCTCCCCAGTCATGGCGACCTGGCCTTGGCCTGATTTCTGTGTTTATCTTTGTTTTTACAGAAACGGAGCCTCCCGGAAGGGGTGAGAACTTTCACCAGGGATGGGGTGGGGTGAGGCAGGGCAGGGCTGAGCTGGCTGCCCAATAGCAGAAGGGGCGGGCCATAATGGCAGGTCCCTGACACTTGACAACAGCTCCCAGCCCCTGCCCTGTTGGAACCCCATGTGACTCAAGACCCCTGGGAGACAGTGCCACAGATCCCTCTGGATATGGCGCAGGGCTGCTCTCCCACCAGCCCTTCCTCCTACAAACACTTACCCAGCACTTACCGGTACCAGGGCCTGTGTGCAGGGCTGGGGACACATGTCCTCATGAAGCATCTTTATACACTGCCAGATGTCTCCCTAGACCTTCCTCCGTTCTGTCTGCATTGGAGAGAAGGTGTTGGGGGCACGAAGGTCATCCCCACACATTCCCTTGTTTGGGGACAGAATCAGGCAATTACCAAAGGAGAGGAGGAGGGTGGGCATGTGTGCAGATGTGATTTCTTTCCAAGTGGAGGTGAGCAGGAGGAGCTAGGGTGCTCTAGGGCCAGAGACTTGGTGTGGCCGAAGCACAGATGGTCAGAGAGGCAGCACCTGCCTGGAGGACCTCAGAGTCATGGGGAAGACCGTCCTGAGGGGGATGCGGAGCAGCAGATTTGGGTTTTTATAAGCTCTCCCCGCCACAGCTTGCTTCATGTTCTGTGAACAGACCCAGGGTTAAGGAGGCGGAACAGGACCCTCTCCCCCTTTCCCCACCCCCTCTTCTTGGCACCAACACATGCAATACGGCCCAGCTGAAGTTCCTTCTCATGGTGCAAAACCCCTCCCCCATGGCTTCTTGGTGCTGAGCTCTAAGGAGGACTGAGCTAAGGTGCCTGTGAGGCCAGTGAACAGGGAGAGGCAAAGGCTGAATCAGACAAGGGTCTCACCTGAAAAGGAGCCCCTGGTCTCCGAGAAGAGAGGTGCTCAGAAAGGCCAGAGAATTCCAGAATCAGGGTAGACAACTGAACATGAGGATAGAAGATGCTGCCCAGGCTTCAGACACGGTGACTGGGAAACCAGAGGGGCCACTTACCAGGCAGGGGCTCTGGGCTGTGCTCAGGGAGCTGGTAGGGGAGCAGCCGGGATGAAGGCCTGGTTTCCCAGAGGCAGATCTCCACCCCTCCTGCAGGTCGTCAACGGCATCGAGGTCTACAGCACCAAGATCAACTGCAAGGTCACCTCCCGCTTTGCTCACAATGTTGTCACCACAAGGGCTGTCAACCGCGCAGACACTGCCAAGGAGGTGTCCTTTGATGTGGAACTGCCCAAGACGGCCTTCATCACCAACTTCACCTTGTGGGTGTTACCACGGCAGCTGGCTCTGGGTGGGGAGGGGAGTCTGGCTCAGCATGAGTCCCCAACTCCCCTTTCTTACAGAACCATCGACGGTGTTACCTACCCTGGGAATGTCAAGGAGAAGGAAGTCGCCAAGAAGCAGTATGAAAAGGCTGTGTCCCAAGGCAAGACAGCCGGCTTGGTCAAGTACGTGTGGACCCCCCCGGACTTAGGGAAGAATGTCTGGGCTGCAAAGGCCCTCAGAGATGCAGACAGCAACAGCAACGGCCATTATTATTATTACTGTTATTATTTCATTATTATAGCAAAAGGTGCCTGTAGCTTACAACCTTATCCCACTTTGAAGTGGAGGCAAGCAAGGCTCAGAGAGGGTAGGGTCTCTCCCAAGGGGCTGGGATGGGATTTGAAACGAGGGTCTGAGAAGGACTGCAGGGCAGTCATTGTCTTGCACCCCCATTTAGGGCCTCAGGGAGGAAGCTGGAGAAATTCACGGTCTCGGTCAATGTGGCAGCGGGCAGCAAGGTCACATTTGAGCTCACCTATGAGGAGCTGTTGAAGAGGCACAAGGGCAAGTACGAGATGTACCTTAAGGTCCAGCCCAAGCAACTGGTCAAGCACTTTGAGGTAATCAACCACCCCTGTAGCTCCTGCTGAACCTGCCGGGGTGTGCGAGCGGGGAAGGGCCCTGGGGCAGAGTCCAGAGCAGGGTCAAGAACGCAGAAGTCCGGCCCCAGCATGGCTGAGGAGCATCAGATCTGAAAGCCAAAGGGCAACGCTTTAGTGGTGGCATGGAGGGCAATATGGCGGGTGATGGGAGAGCCTTGGGGTCATGGACCCGTCTATAACTCTTGAAGCCATTTTCTTGGTGGGAGACACCAGGCTTAGTCATTATGAGTTGTCTGGAGGTTGTCCCTGTGCCCTCACTGAGCATCTCAGTCCCCTTGGCCTTGTCCTGGAGGCTGGCTTCTGCACTGTCGCTGAGTGACCCTTCCTTACTCTTGCCCATTCCAGATCGAGGCAGACATCTTTGAGCCCCAGGGCATCAGCACGCTGGATGCTGAGGCCTCATTCATCACCAATGACCTCCTGGGCAGCGCCCTCACCAAGTCCTTCTCAGGGAAAAAGGTGGTGTAATGCCTCTCAGGCCTGGTGGGGGCTGGGGGGCAGGGGCAGGGACCCTGATACTAACAGGACAGTGTCAACCCGGGGGCTTGGCTGAGGTAAATGTGTGTGTGAGAAGGGGAGAGGGAAATACCCACGGCCATTTCCTTTCTCCCGAGGCACCTCTTCCAGGAGGGTCAGGGGCTGCTAGAGATTGATAAACTGCCAGCAGAACTGGGGTCTCATCTGCACCACAGGGAAGAAGGACCATTCATAAGGCCTGATCCCATTCTACCTTGGGAAGTAGGCAGGGCAGGTTATTGTCCATTTTACAGAAAAGGACACTGAGGCCAGGGGGAGTCATTTAGAGCTACTGATGCCACACTGAAGGGTGACCGATGAAAGGGAATCACTTGGCTGGTGGTTGGCTCCAGTTCCTGAAGCCCACAGCTGTTCCAGGCGCCTTGTTTGTTGTGGGCAGTGAATGAATAAAATGTTTACATGAATAGCAAACCTTAGTCATTCAGGACTTCAAAGTCAAAACTGGAGGAGCATAGCGAAGAGGGCGCCTGGCTTCTGTAGGGCAGTGCTTTGGCTCTGGGCCCCCTGCCCTCTCCCTGTCCCCCATCTACCCCCTCCCCCTCTTCTTGCCTCCAATACACACAATACCACCGGACACAAAGTTCCTTCTCATGGTGCAAATCCCCTCCCTGAGTGGCTTCTCGGTGCTGAGTTAAGGAGCCCAAGGGGCCCAGTGAACAGGGAGAGACAAAGGCCGAATGGGACAAGGCCCCTGCCTGCCAAGGAGCCCCTGGTCCCTGATGGGGAGAGAAGTGTTCTGAAAGTCCAGAGCATGCCCAGGCACCTACCTGCAGGCACCTCCTGTGGGGGCTTGGCCTTGCTCCCCAGGGCAGAGTCGACAGGCCCTGGCCATGCTGAGCGAGGCCCTCCATCACCTCCTGCAGGGCCGTGTGACCTTCAAGCCCAGCATGGACCAACAGCGCTCATGTCCAACCTGTACAGAGTCCCTGCTCAACGGAGACTTCATCATCACCTACGACGTGAACAGAGAGTCTCCGGCCAACGTACAGGTGCCTGCCAACTGGCCTTGCCAGGCTGGTTGATTCTCCATCACCCCTACGGGGTGAGGACTGGTGCAGGAGCGGCTGCAGCTGCCTCTTATCCCCAGACCCTGCTTCTCAGGCCAAGGCCAAGTTTCCTGTGCAGCCTGGGGATGGAGGATCATCCAGAGCCTTTGTGTGGCACCCCATGGTGGGTGGGAAAGAACAGCATTTTCTGGAGCTGGTACATGTCTGGTTTCTACCTACAAGAGTTGCTAAAAGTGCGTTGCCTGCAGTCTCTCTCTCTCCCCTTTCCAGATAGTCAATGGCTACTTTGTGCATTTCTTTGCACCTCAAGGCCTTCCTGTGGTACCTAAGAATGTGGTCTTTGTGATTGACGTCAGTGGCTCCATGCATGGTCGGAAAATGGAGCAGGTGCGCTTCTCACTGCAAGTGGGGTTGAGGGGTGGGAGGGAGATACATTTATCTGTAAGTGGATGAAGCTGATATTTCCAGTGAAAGAGAAAGATGGGGGACAGAATAAAAAAAGGGGGATGGGCACAGAGCATCTGCCCCCTTTGGTTGCAGAGAGCGTAGGTCCCAGTGACAGCCGCGCCGCAAGACAGCTGGCTGTCCGCTGCTCGTTCCCAGCTTCTTGTCTGCATGCCCTTCTCTTTCCCAGACAAGGGATGCCCTCCTCAAGATCCTGGAGGATATGAAAGAGGACGACTACCTGAATTTCATCCTGTTCAGTGGGGATGTGACCACCTGGAAAGACACCTTAGTTCAAGCCACTCCTGAGAACATTGAGGAGGCCAGGACATTTGTGAAGAATATTAATGATCAAGGAAGTATGAATGGAGGGAAGAGCAGACACATCCTGTCCCTCCCCCTTGGCCCGAGCAGTCTGCCTCCCCCTTAGGCTTGGGACAGAGCCTCTGCTGGTCTAGGTCCTGCAGACCTCAGCTGGGGGTAGATGTGGGGTGGGGGGCAGCTCAGGCTTGTTACCGGGGTGTCTTCTTTGCAGTCTAGGGGAGCCCATTCTTCCTTTCTCTAATCCATGACCTTGGATCTGGTCCCGGCCAGATAATGCCACAGAGAACGCTTATCTTGGGCCATTTCTTAGGGAAAATGACAAAAGACCTCACACTGCCCCCCTCTCCTCCCAGTGAGTGGGCCTGGAAGTCCACCTGATAGTTTACCAAACTGCTTTTACAATCACCTTACAGCAGCCCCCACAGGCTGGCCCGTTGGTTCCCAGTGAAAGAGTAAGTCATTCATTCTTCACTCGCTGATTCACTCGATCAGTATCTATGGAGTACCAGGGCGCATTGGCTAACAGGGTCCTTAGGCCCAAGAGCAGGGCCTGCTGTCCCGACCTCTTCCACCCTGGTACTGAGGACGCCCTCCCACGGTTCTGTCTATCTGTGTGCCAGTGACCAACATCAATGATGGGCTGCTGAGGGGCATCAACATGCTGAACAAGGCCCGGGAAGAACACAAAGTCCCCGAGAGGAGCACCTCCATTGTCATCATGCTGACCGACGGGGATGCCAATGTTGGTGAGGCAGGAGGGTGTGACTCTGAACCAAAGCCAGCATGCTGCAAGATCCTGGGTGGCTCTCCCCATGGTCCCCCATGGCCTGTGAACCCTTCAAGGGCATGGCCTCGCCCCCCCCAAGGACCACCCCCGGCCCTAACCATCAGCTGGGCCCATGCAGGCGTCAGATATCTTCAGACAGAGCTATTCCAGCTAGTTGCTGGGGCTGGGGCTGCGGTGTGAACACCTCTTTCTCCTGCAGGTGAAAGCAGACCCGAAAAAATCCAAGAGAATGTACGCAATGCCATTGGGGGCAAGTTCCCCTTGTATAACCTGGGCTTTGGCAATAATCTGAATTATAACTTCCTGGAGAACATGGCTCTGGAGAACCATGGGGTGGCCCGGCGCATTTATGAGGATTCCGATGCCAACTTGCAGTTGCAGGTATGCCTTGTCTTGCATACCTCCAGGAATGAGGAGCTCATTACTTCCTCAGACAGTTGTTCCACCAAGTGACAATTTCACTCACTAGAAAGAGCCTTGTCTTGGGCTGACATCTACCTCTAGCTCCCTCTTATCCATCAGTGGTGGTTGATTTCGTCCTCAGGCTACACAAAACAGACCTGCTTCCCCCACAGGACTGCCAGATTAAATACAGGACACCTGGCCAAATATGAGTTTCCGGCAAATAATGAACAGTTTTTTAGTGTAAGCACGTGCCCAAATATTGTATAGCACACTGTGTTAGTTTGCCAGGACGGCCGTAACAAAGTACCACATGCTGGGGTGGGTGCGGGGCGGGGCGGCGGGGAGGCTTCAACAACAGAAATTGTTGCCTCACAGTTCTGGGGGCTAGAAGCCCAATCAACCCTGTTAGTCGGGCTGTTTCCTCCTGAGAGCTGTGGGGAAAGGGTCTGTTCCAGGCCTCTCTCCTTGGCCTGCAGATAGCCACCCTCTCCCTGTCTTTTTGCATCATCTTCCTCATGTGCCTGTCTGTCTCTGGGTCCAAATTTCCCCCTTTTCATAAGGACACCATATATATTGATTGGGATGCACCCCAAAGGCCTCATTTTAACTTGATCGCCTCTGTAACCACTCTCCTCCCAAAAAAAGTCATGTCTGGAGAGAGTGGGGGTAAGGACTTTAACATGTATGTCGGGGGCACACAATTCATCTCGTTACAGACAAACATAGACTAAAAATGAATTCGTTATTTATCTGACATTCAAATTCAGCTGCACGTCCTGTATTTTCATTTGCGAAGTTCAGCAACCCCATTCCTCCCTGGTGCGGGTGACGGCGAATCTTTACAGAGGCACCCCGCCCTCCCCCCCCGCCCCCCGCCCCCCGCCCCGCGCCCCGTGTCTCCGTGTCTCTGCCTTGTCTCTCTTGATCTCTGTGCTCCTGTGCCAAGTCACCTCCTCTGGTCAGCCTCTCCTCCTTTACTTTTCTCTTTCTTACTTTCATTCCAACAAACATTTCTCGAGCACTGCCAGGAACTTGGTCCTTACCTTTCCTATTCTTCCCAGGCTCCACCTGGTGGGGGGAGGGCAGGAAGGCTCCCACAAACTGAAGGACCCGATCAGGGCCATGAGAAAGTGAAGATCAGGAGCGAGGACCAGCCCAACCTGGGGGACTCAATGCCTAGGGAGGCGCCAGTGGGCACCTGCCCACCCCATCCTCTCCAGGTCTGCTTGTGGCCTGAGATGACCAGTCCCCCTCTGGACTCCAGGGCTTCTATGAGGAGGTGGCCAACCCACTGCTGACAAGTGTGGAGGTGGAGTACCCCGAGAATGCCATCCAGGACCTCACCCAGAACGCTTACAAGCACTTCTACGATGGCTCTGAGATCGTGGTGGCTGGGCGCCTGGTGGACGAGGACATGAACAACTTCAAGGCAGATGTAAAGGGCCATGGGGTGAGCTGGGCCAGGGCCAGAACGTGTGCTATGGATGGAGGATCGGCACCCATGGGGCCTGGCCTCCTGCCTGAGGGTCCAGCAGCAGCAGCCCTCAACCTGGGTCCACCTGGTCCAGGCCTCCAGCCCTCCAGCCTCTGGCCTCCTCTCACCCCCACCTCAGGCCATCAATGATCTGACCTTCACAGAGGAGGTGGACATGAAGGAGATGGAAAAGGCCCTGAGGGAGCAGGATTACATTTTTGGGAACTACATCGAGCGGCTCTGGGCCTACCTCACCATTGAGCAGCTGCTGGAGAAACGGTGATCCTGGCGACCCCTCACACAGCCAGGCCCACACCTGGGCCTCCCACACTGCCCCACCACTTACCTGTGCTTGCCCTTGTGCTGGCATTGCTCTGGGGGAGTCCACAAGGAGGAAGGCTCAGCCACACCCAGGGATGCGCTCTGGCACACCCTTCCCAGCTGCCTTCCCCTCTTCTCAGCCCAGCCCCCCAGAACATTTTCCCAGGGGCATAGCCCAACCTGACAGTGGGGGCTCAAGCAGCACCCAGGAGCACCTTGAGGGAAGGGGTGGGCCTCAGCACCCTGTCCCCCGCACCTGGCATGGACCCACAATGATGGTGAGGCTGAGCACAACTGAAGGCTTGGACCCTTGCCCTCAGCCCCAAGAAGGCAGAGCTTGGACCCATCTGCGAGCGCCATGTCGGCCTTCCTTTAGGTGGGGTACACCTCCAACGCCCCTGGTGCAGGGTCTGGCACATGCTGAGCGCTCAGGACATGGACACTATCATGAGTGATTGTAGTGGTGCCATTTCGAGCCCCTTGTAGCTTATAGTGGGGAAACTGAGGCCCAGCCTCAGACACGGCCAGTCCATTCATCCCAGGCGGCTGGTGAACCAGTCTTTTTCTGAGTGCTAGTGGGTTCTACCCTGGGGAAAGGCATTCCCGGGCTGCCTCTGGGGCTCTTGGCCTCATTCTGGGAGTCCCAGCAGAGGAGGCCAGGCAGGGAAAGGTTCTTCGACTGACACTCCTGCCCCTCCCCACAGCAAGAATGCCCATGGTGAGGAGAAGGAGAACCTCACAGCCCAGGCCCTGGAACTGTCCCTCAAGTACCACTTTGTGACTCCACTGACCTCCATGGTGGTGACCAAGCCTGAAGACAATGAGGACCAGACAGCCATCGCTGACAAGCCTGGAGAAGGTGGGCATCGAGAGTGGAGGCCAGAACTCGAAGGGCTTCCAAGACCACCGGGGCCTTGGGTGCCTGGAAGAGGAATGAACCAGGCTGGTGAGACCCAGGCCTGCTGAAAAGGGGCAGGTCCAGGGGGCAAGAGGGGGATATGGCCAAGGGCTGGGGAGGGTGTTGCTGGGAGGGTGAACCCATTGACTTGGACAGTGGGTAGGGGGTGACTAGGAGCCTCCAGGTCTCTAAAGGGATGTGAGTCATCACCTTGCTCAGGGGCATTTCAAGGAAAGGGACTTTGGCTGCAGCAGAGAAAGGCTCAGTTAAACAGGAAGAAGCACTTGCAGCTTGAAAGTTAGTCCTAGGGCATGTGCTTGGGATTGTGAGAGGAAAAGGCCTTGAGAGCCAGAGGCTGGCCCAGGCCTGCTCAACCAGACTCCAAGAGTGGACTCCTAAGTGCCCCTGTACTGGGGTGTGGGGAGGAGGAGGTTGGCATGAGGAGGCACAGGAGCCAAAGAGCTGGCCCAGACCCGGCCTCCGGCCTCTAGGAGCTCCTGGCTCCAGGAGACACACAGTGGTGGGGGACTGCTGTTGGCTAGGAGCCCCACAGCCTGGGGCTGGTGGGATGGGCAGCCAGTTGATGGCATTGATGCTGATACCAGGACTCTGTGGTTCCTAACACACTTCTCCTCCTCCTCCCACACAGGGCCTGCAGATACAGACGGTGAGCCTCAGCCAGTGGTTGGGTGGGTGTCCCAGGAGGAAGACAAGAGAGAACCAAGGAGGCCTTTCCAAGTGCCCATCCCAGGGAGGGGCCCTTAGGACACCTGCAATCAGGTCCCAGCTCTGCCACCAACTAATGAGCCGCCTTGGTCTGAGCTCTGCCCCTTCTGAGCCTCATCAGGTCCTTGTTTGGAGGTGGCTTCCCCTTACTAAAGAGGGACAGTCGGTATAAGAGCATTCTGTGACCTGCAAAAATTAGCAAATTCTCACATCAGACACTGGCACTCCATTAATCCCACCCACAGCAACCCTCTAAAGGAATCCTCTCATGATTCCTACTTTATAGTCAGGAAACTGAGGCATAAAGAGGCTAAGTCTATTTGTTCGAGGACTTAGTCAGCAGGTGGCCAAGCTGGGACTTCAGCCCGGGCAGCCTGGCGCCGGTGCCCACTCTGGGATTCATAGCATTCTGTGTGTCTCTTGTTATCAAATTGCATCCTTGCCCCCAGTAAGCCCACAACCACCAAGCAGGGCCTCCCAGTGCCTCCCAGCCTGCCCCGCCTCCACTGACAGGTGGTTCAATCCTGGCAGCGCATCTGGACCAGGTCATTGCTCTCCCCTCAGCACAGTCCTGTCAAATGCAGTCATGATGTACACACATGTGTGCATGAGTATGTGTGTGTGTGTGTTACTACCAAGACCACCCCAACTGGGGAGCAGGAGTTCGGGGTGCAGAATGGCGTCTGCTGTGAACACTGTTCAAGACAGGAAGCAGACGATCTCATGGTGTACTTAGCCACATCCCAGTGCCACGACCCGGCATAAAGATGACATCCATATTACCACCAGCCCCAGAAGGGAATTCCCTGGGCACATTCCTATTTCTAAAGTCTATATAGGAGTCACATCCCAACCCGGTCTGCCCGGGTTGGGGCTCCCCTGGGGACTGGTAGCCCCAAGCCAGGTAGAAGGCATGGTGTTGGGGGAGAGGGAACCCTCGGACCCAGCTCATGACTGCCCTTCTGCTGCTTTTTTCAGTGGCCCGCTCCATGGCTTACCTGAGTAAGTATATGGCAGCAGCCACTGCCCTCCCCCCACCACAGGGCATCTGCCCAGAGGGCGGCCCCTGCACCTTCTCCTCCAGACTTCTTCCTAAATCTGCTCTCTGCAACAGGCAGATGACTGGGATCCCGAAGAAATGGGAGGTGGTTTGAGAGTATGGGGAAGTGGGAAGGGAAGGCACATGAACCCAAGTCCGGATGTGGGTCCTGGCGCCTTCCCAGGCCTGCTTGTTTAGTTCGACCTCTCTCCCCTTGGGTCCACAGCCAGCTACCAGCCTCCTCAAACACCCTACTACTACGGTGAGTTCCCCCGGCTCCTCCCAGAATGAGACCCAGGCCCCAGAGCCTCCTACCTTTTGGGAGTCTACCCACAAGGTAGTAAGCGAGAGGTCCGGGGAGCCAGCCCTTTTTCTGATGTTCTCTCAGTGGATGGCGACCCCCACTTCATCATCCAAGTTCCACAGAAGGATGATGCCATCTGCTTCAACATTGATGAGGAGCCAGGGACAGTGCTGCGCCTCATCCAGGACCCCATCACAGGTGGGGACTCCGGGCTGGAGCTGGGGCCAAGATCCTCACTCTGCCCAGATGTACCCTCCTTATGTGCGGCTTACTCCTTGAGGGGCTGCCTGGACCACAGGCCCACCAAGTCCCTGGGACCCCGTGGTGTTGGAGAGATGGTTGGGGTGATGGTGGCCCAGGTGATGCCTGTGTCCAGCAAACAGTGCTGCTCTGAACACCACTCCCTGGCCCAGGCAGGGGCTGGTCTGCAGCTCATGTCTAGGAACAGGGAGGGCTGGCTCTGAAGTCCTGGTCTCATCTTGGGGACCCCACACTGGCCCCCCCCTTAGCAGGTCTGGCTAAAGGAGAAGATGCATCCTAAAAACCTGCCTGGACTCAGAAAGGTCTCACTGGCCTCTCACTACCCCATCCCTCTGGCAGGCCTCACAGTTAATGGGCAGATCATTGGCGAGAAGGGAGATAACCCTGACTCCAAGACCAGAAAGACTTACTTTGGCAAGCTGGGCATTGCCAATGCTCACATGGACTTCCGGATGGAGGTGACGCCAGAGAAGATCGCCCTGTGGAATGGAGCTGCACAGAGCACCTTCAGCTGGCTGGACACGGTCACAACCACACAAGATGGGTACGGCCCCGCTCCTGGGTCTTGGAAGTCTAAGGAGTTTCTGAGGGAGTTGGACAAATCCTAGGACAGAAGACCCACAAGGGCTACAGGGGAGACTGGTGGCCTCAGAGTTCAGTCCTTGCCCAGGGAAGGATGACCACAATGGCCCCAGCCAGAATTGGTAGCTGGACAGTTCAGAGGACTAATTTTTTTTAATGTTTATTTATCGAGAGAGAGAGAGAGAGAGAAAATCCCAAGCAGGCTCCACACTGTTAGCATAAAGCCCAACTGAGCTCTGGCTCAGTCTCACGAACTGTGAGATCATGACCTAAGCCTAAATCAAGAGTTAGACACTTAACTGACTGAGCCAACCAGGCACCCCCACAGGACTGATCTTGAGGGAAGGGCTGTGTGGACATAAGTATTAGGGGACCTATACAATCTGATAACACATGAATCCTCATCTTCACCTTCTCTTGCTAAACTTATTAGCTCTCCAACTGCTTAGCCTCTCCAAGGTCTTCAAGTCACCTGGAGCCTAGTGGATAGGGCAGAGGCATTATTCCCAGTGAAGCCCAGAGAGGGGTGGAACCTATCCCAGGCCACCAGGAAGCCAGTGGCTGAGCTGAGGATTGATCCCATGTCTCCAGACTCCCAGGACAGCCCTGTCTTCTGCTTACCGAAGAACAAGGATCCACTCAGTAGAGGGCATAGTCATCACGCATGAGGCATCTTCTCTCTGACACCTCTGAGATAGTGTCCAGACTCTGTGTGCTCCTGGGTGCCATGTACGGGGAAGGCCCTATTGAGATGCCCTCGATTCAGATGCTCGGTATCGTGGCTGCCACTGGGCCCTGCTTGCTGACCTCCTTCCTCTTCTCCCCTAGGCTGTCTGTGACCATCAACAGGAAAAAGAATATGGTGGTCTCCTTTGGAGATGGGGTTACTTTTGTGGTCGTCCTGCACCAAGTATGGAAGAAGCATCCTGTCCACCAAGACTTTCTGGGCTTCTATGTGGTGGACAGTCACCGGATGTCAGCACAGACACATGGGCTGCTGGGTATGGAATGTTCAAGCTTCAGACTGTTAAGGATACATGGTAGAGGGGAAAAGCCACATGAAAGATTGTCCTAGTCACCGGACCAAGCACACAACACCCAGTCAGCCTTTGCATCAACCCCAGGAGGCTAGTGGCTGTCTTACCCATGGTGATGGCAGAGGCTGACAGTGTGCAGGGGCTGACAGCATGAATGTTTTTGTTCCCAGGACAATTTTTCCATCCCTTGGACTTTAAAGTGTCCGACATCCACCCAGGCTCTGACCCCACAAAGCCAGATGCCACAATGGTGGTGAAGAACCATCGGCTGACGGTCACCAGGTAACAGAACTCTGACATCCTCACCCCACCCAGTAACAAGACAGGAGGAGAAAGCCCTCTTCACCCAGGCACATTGGCCTGGCAGGTTCTTGTCTCCTGTGGGGTACCTACTCGTTTCCTTCTGGGGTCCTGACCTCCCGCCCCCTCTAGGCCCCTCCTAATCAGGAAAAGACTAAACGTGGCCCCCTAGAGGGAGTTAATCATTTGATCTCTTTCTTGACCAAAGAGTTCTGGACCCAGAATTGGCAACTTCACACGCTTTTCCAGCCTTAAGTCCTGGAGCGTAGCAGCCGTCTTGCCCACCCTGTGTATATCACAGTGTCTCTTTCCTTTTTCCCAGGGGTTCCCAGAAAGACTACAGGAAGGATGTCAGTGTCGGCACCAAGGTCGCCTGCTGGTTTGTCCACAACAACGGGCAAGGGCTGATTGACGGTGTCCACAGCGACTACATTGTCCCCGACCTGTTCTGAGCCGACGTGTCAGCTCTGCTGAGATGGCTGGCCCAGCTCGCCTGGCCTCTGGAACAGGGCCACGGACCAGGGTCTCAGGGAGGGCTGTGACAATAAAGGCTGAGGGGACACGGCCACCAGCCTCTGCATGTCTCTCTGAGCCCCTGCTCTAGGGACCAGGCAGTTGGGCCCCAAGGTAGCTCAAAAGAGGGGCTGGCCACTAGGATGGCAATTCCCTGGGGCTCTCCATGGATGTGGGGAAAAGACGGGGTTGGTTGGGGGTAAGCACTTTTGGGAGCCACATGTATAATGATTTGGGAAGGAAAAAAACAAATCGACTCTGGTGTGAAGGGGCTAAGAAGTCAAGAAGAGTTGAGTGCATTTCAGAGTCCAGGAGGGTAATAAGAAAAGGCAGGGGTCAGGCACAGTAGCCACCATTAGGACCCACAGGCCTGAAGATCCTTCTATGATGCAGAAGCAGGGGGTGCTCCAGAGCAGACATGGCCTGCCGCTCATGATGGGTGTCCTTCAGCCCTCTGTCTTCCCGTTATCTAGCCGTCCACCTCCCACCCCATCCACTAGTCATCCAGCCATCTATCCATTTGGCAGATAAACCCAACATTCTGGGCCAGAATCTGGGGGCACACAGCTTAGTGTACATTTTCTCTTTGTGTCAGTGCCCTAAGTTTGCGGCGGTTAGGCTGGAAATTCCTAAGATCCTCCAATCCCTAAGATCCTCCGATCACAGCTCATGGTGACTGCCCACTCTGCCCCCACAGTAAGTTCTGGGTGGGGTCAGAGAGAGACTCCCAGAGGAGGGGCCCTGAGGGCCCTCAGCCTGGACAACCCTCTCCCACCTGGGCAACTGCAACACCCCTTCTTGGGTCTCCCTGCTTCCAGAGAAAGACTTTGTAGAGCAGAACCAATCATCACTCCCTGCTTAAAACCCTATCAATGACACCTCCCACCCACTGATCTTGGGAGAAAGACCAATGTCCTACCTATGGCCTGTCCAGCGTCACTAACCCCACACACCAGGTGTCTCCCCTCACTTTCAGGGTTCCAGACACACAAACTGCTTCCAGTCCTATGAACCTAACTCCTCACATCCCAGATCCTTTGCCTCTGCAGTTCTCGCTGCCTGATGGGCTATGGGCATGTTGGGCAGAGGGCACCCATTGCAGGAAGCAGTGGGCAGCTTTGCTTGATGGCAGAACAGGGGGACTACAACTTTCTGGATGAGGTTTGAGTGAGACTGGGAATGGACACAAATGCCAGTGTGGGTGAGGGTGGGATCTGGCGATGGGTCACCAGGAAGTTCCCCTACCTCCCACTCCACGGTCTCATCTGCCTGAGTCAGAACACGGTTCCCCAGGGTCTAGGGGCTTGGTGGAGGGTACTGGGGAGGCCAATCCAGGAGAAAACCTAAGTGGCCAGGCCTTGCTTCCCCCTGGGCCCCAGGTTGACTGAGGAGCCATGCAGCTTTAAACCAGTCAGTTTTCACATCTGTAAAATGGGGAGAAGGATCCTGCCAGATGGCAGTGAGCAAAACAGCAAAGGGCACGGAGCTCCTTTCACCTGCTCACAGAGGACACCTGCCCTGCAAGTGGGGCTGGGCCAGGAAGTCGCCGATGACCCCTCTGCTGTTCACCAAGTCCACAGCCCCAGCCCAGCTCCTGGGGTCCCGGGGGGTGAGTGTGGGGTGGGCACTCGTCTCGCATCCAGGCATGTCAGAGCTCTGGTCTGAGCCCCTCCATGTGACTTTAACAAGGCGACTCAGCCTTGACCCCAACCTGCCCGCTAGGCTCCATGGAGATGCAGCGGCTCAGCCGGAGTGTTCCTGTGTATTTGGCAAACCTGCTGCTGGAGGCCTCCCACTGGCCTCTCCCCTGAGGCTTCTAGAAAGAATCACTCTGCAAACATCTTGTAAGGCTCTAGAGCCGAGAAAAGACTGCTTTCCGCGCTGATCTAGACTGCTTCCTCTCAACAAGCAAGCGAGCTCAATTTCTCCTTTCTCTTGGCTGCCGGGAAGCTTGGCACAAAGCTTTGTGCTGCTCTAGCTTGCCTTACCCTGGTGCCTGCGATCTAGCTCTTCCTCTGCTTGTTTCTTTTATTCTTATTCTTATGGTTTTGCATTTGTTCTCTTCATCATTTTTATTTGTAAGCCAAAGACGTGTCATTTTTTAAGAAGGAGGTGGAGGAATTGTAAATGTTTAGGTGTGCTTCGCCTGTGCAGGAACTGGGTGCAATCTTTGGCGAGCCTACCCCTGGAGCATGGATGGGAGAACAGACCCCCAGCAGCCCAGGGCCCTGGAGCACCCTCATGAGACACAAGGCTCTTGGGGGCAGATGCTTGCTTCCTCCCTGGGCCGGGGGGCGGGGGACCTCATCTGTGTCTCCCCCGTATACCAGTGTTAGCCTCTTGACCAGGCAGTGAGCAGACAGGCCTGATCCAGAGCACAGGTGTGAAAATCAAACCGTGTCATGCAAATCCTATCCCCCCGGGGCCCAAGAGCTTGCTGAGAGGTTGGAGAGTTGGCTTATAAAGAACTACCCAGTTGGTGCCCGCCCAGGGCCACTTGTGTTTCTCAGAAGAACTTCTACCCAGTTCACTCTTTTTCTTCTTTCGTTGTTAGTCAAAACTGGTTTTCAGACTCAGTGACCACCAAGCAGACGGAACCTTTGCTCCCAGAGAATGTCCTTCTGCCCTAGTCTCCAGCCAGGGGCTGCAGCAATGTTTTAAATGGGTGGTTTAATCTCTTAAAATCTTAGCTTCTCTGCTTGTAAAATGAAGAGACTGGACTGAAAGTTCTTCATGGGCCTTAATGGCCACAGGCCTTTGAGGGGCTCACAGTGGAAGATTCTAATGGGATTCTGAGGCCCAGGGATGTATCCAGATGCAACCACAGATGTCCATTTCCTGGGCTCACAGCACCTTTATTTGGAATGAGTAGGAATATCCCTCCCCATCACAGTCCAGGCCCCACAGGCGGTCTTCTGGTCACAGGGTGGCAGCTCTCTGCACACAGAGGGGTGGCCTGGGGGGTGAGCATGACCCCTCCCACATAACTACAGCTCCACGGACCAGCAGGAAATCTCTGTTCCTGGGAGCCCCTCTTGGTAATCCAGCTTGAGCAATCTGGGATGGATACACGGAGAGACAGAAAGATAGGCGGTCACCAAATCTCAGGTGTGGTGGGAAGAGACGGAGGCAGCTGGGGTTAGGACCATGGAGGGTAGAGGGTTTGGGGGCCTTAGAATTTCCTCCAGCACATGCTGACAAGGCCGGGTCACCACGTGGACCCAGCTGTGCGTGTTCTTCAGGGCTCAGGGCTCTGAGAGTCCGGGAGGAGATTCCTACCGCCCCCAACTCACCCTAGTGATCTCTGGCCTGGGGGGTTTTCTGTAGGTCTGAGCTGACTGTCCTCTATGAGGTCACTGAGAGCTGGGTCAGAGATCACTAAAGAGTATCAACCTTTGCACTCACTGTCTCTAGCTTCCAGGCAGGGACAGAGGAGGAGGGCCGCCCCCCCCCCCAGCCCAGTTCCCAGCCTCCCAGCCCCCACACCCGGCCAGGCTCAGTGGCCTGCCTGCGGAGTCACCTGGTGGCAGAGTAGTCATGGCCCTGAACGCTCAGTGTTCGCCTGCTATCATCTGCCGCTGCTGGGGGCCCCCAGAGCACGTCCTGGTAGAACTGGCCTGAGACACAAAGGGTGGGTCAGCAAGGAATAAAGATGGAGGTTGGGAGACACAGAGGTGAAGAGCACTGCCTAGTCACAGGCAGAGGTGACTTCTGAGGATGCCCTGAGCCACGGGCAACTTACCAAGGGTCCCACCAACGTGGCTAGAGAAGCGGTCCGTGTCCTGCAGAAGGAGACGCAGTCCCTTCCCAGGGCCGTCCCAGGGGAGCAGGCCGATGGTCACTTTGTCTGGGCTGCTGAGCAGCAGGAGTCCTGCCTTGTCCATGGTCATGCTGAGGCTGTGAGGACACCCATGTTCTGAGCATTCGAGGTGGGAGTGGCCTTGGGTGGGAAGTCCCTTAAATGTTCTGGGCTTCGCTTTCCTCACTGGTAAACTGGGACCATCTTAGTGGTATCTGGTGTATTATTTATAAAATAAAACAGATTCCTTTCCCACCTGGTTTTCTTCGACTAGTTTTTTTTCTTTTATATTATATTTATGTTTGAGAGACAGCGTGAGCAGGGGAGGGACACAGAGAGAAAGAGACACAGAATCTGAAGACAGGGTCCAGGCTCTGAGCTAGCAGTCAGCACAGAGCCTGACGCGGGGCTTGAACCCATGAACCATCAGATCATGACCTAAGCCGAAGTCAGACTTTCAACCGACTGAGCCACCCAGGCACCTCTTCTTAGACTAGTTTCTTATAAATTAGTTTTATATGATTTAGTCAATTGTCTGATACATTCATTCTATCCCTTTCATTTTTATGGCTAGTGCCACTTCCTTCTGATGATTAGTGTTACTTAGGTCTAGAAAAGCAAGTCCCTTTTCATTCTATCCTGTCCTTTTTTACTTAAGACAATCTTTGAGATTTTTACCTTTTTTGTTTTCTTAGGAATGTTAGGCTCCTGTAAGCATGTTGAATAGGACCCTGCTGTTACTCTGAGGTTATTTTAAATGGAACTGCCCTAAATTTACACTGTTCTAGATGCAATGTACAAGGTGTGGTCTGTTTTCCCTTCGGTCTATCTTCTGTAGCTCATGGAAGTATTTGGACTTTCTCTCACTGCAGGTGATAGGAATTCTTCATTCCATCTTCTAGTATATATGTCTGAGGCACAGAAATTCTGTCATTCTTTGTGCATTTATCAGATAATAGGAAACATTAATACCTCTCCTGAACTTGGATGGTTTTCAGGTGAGCCCCTCAGATTTCCGAGGCACCCACTCATTTGTCACGTGGAAACCAGTCTCCATGGTACGGCACAGTGAGAGGGCAGAGGACAAGGCTCTCTGTACTCGGTACAGGCTGGGGGTTGTGTACTGCTCAATGAGGGCCAGCGTCCTTGGCCCCACTCCCAGGCCCTTGGTGGCCTCCAGAGCTGGCAAGCTGCCTCTTGAAAGCTCTCTGGTAGGGCAGCCTCACCCAGAAGAGATGGCTGTCCACCTCCATTACCCACCAGCTGCCCAGTGTTTAATGTCAGATAGACTTGTCTCTTATCACAGCTCCAGGAGTATGCTAAGGGTGACATTCATAGCCTCCCCTGGGGGACAATGCTCTCCAGCTTCTCATTATTGTCACTATTAGCTCACCGCACAGACAGCACGGCCCTCCACTGTATCCAGTGGGCACCAGACTATCCAACGGGCGCAGTACTCCTGGATCACATCCCCTCATTGGACCTTCTCCTCACCCTCTGACTCAGGGCTGGGTGATTATCTCTGGTTATGAGTAAGGAAACAGAGGAGCTAAGCAGCCTGCCCAGGGTCACACAGGACTGGCAGTAGAGCCAGCTCCAAGCCACACTGTACCCTACATGGGGTAGTAACCTGGGTTAGGTGTCAAGGCAGCTGGGTTCCAGCACAACCCCTCTGCACTCTCCAGAGTGGGAAGGTATGGGCAGGGCTCTCCGAACCTTGGCCCCTCCTGTGGGTGAAGCCCACTGCAAGAGACTCACACTCAGCCGCCCCATCC
This sequence comes from Suricata suricatta, assembly GCF_006229205.1. NCBI lineage: Eukaryota > Metazoa > Chordata > Mammalia > Carnivora > Herpestidae > Suricata > Suricata suricatta. Next base: position 20,811,388 of record NC_043711.1, read on the forward strand.
CCAGGCCCATGGGCCCAAGTCATTTGTCAGCACTGTCACCAGTGAACTAATGTGGCCAGAGAGGTACCCAGCCTGGGGCCTTACCCGGGTATCACTGAGAACAGTGTCCCCTTCCACTTATAGGCAGAGTTTCTTCGGTTTCGAGTCACTACCACGTGCTCAGGGGAGGCGCGGACCTGCAGCTGTGGGTTCTTGAAGGTCACCTCGATCCACGAGAACTGGGCCTTCTCCGTCTCATACTGGCCTCTCACCTCAATCCCTGAGAGGGCCAGGAGCAGAGAGGTCAAGGCCATGGCCCAGGCTGAGCATTGGCCTGGATGAGAGGTCTGCCCAAACCCCTTCTCAACAGCTCACTTTCTTAGTCCCCTTTCCCCAACACTTCCTCCCACAACCTCTCCCTCACCCCCTGGTTTCATATGGCTTTGGAAGGGCCCCCAAATCCTCAGTGATGGCCACCTTCAGATGAGCCCTTTGAGAAGGCAGATCCTGTCTAAAATCAACGAATATTCATAAAGCCCCTGCAGTGTGGCTGGCCTGACGTGGTGCTACGGCCAAGAGCGAGATGGAAGAGGAGTGATGCCCAGCTCTGGGAGCAAACGGGCCATGGCCTGGTGAGATGAGTAGTAGACTGTGTGGAGCTGGGAGGAGTGAGGGAGCTGTAGGTGCTCACTGGCTCTGGGTGGCTCTGCAGGCATGTGTGGGCCATCTCCCCATGCTGTGCGTCCTCCCATCTGACCTGATGCTCAGTTCAGCCATAAGACCCTTCTGGGGGTGGGGAGTGCAGGCCTGGCCAGCACACCTATCTCCTCCTTCCATTCAGCTGCTCCACACCCTCCAGAGTCCCATCAGTACCTTCCAGGGCTCTGCTTCTGCTTTCCCCTCCTTTTGCCCAGGGGGCCCCCACTTGTCTGCCAAGGCTCAAACGTTCCTCTATGACCCCGTGCAGTCTCCCCTGACCCTCAGACAGCTCGTCTCCTCTTTTGGCTCACTTCTATGTCGCTCTGGGCACTGACTATGGGCCTCTGAGCTTATATATGCCCAGTCTGTTCCCCCACCCCTGAAGTATGGCAGTGCCTGCGGACAAGTCCACATATTATCTCCCTGGAGTACCCAGGACACCCAGACCCGCATATGTCATGTAAGTGCAAGTGTCAGTGCTCAGAGGCATGGCCATACCATGACCTGGCACAGGCCCACGTGGGGTAAAGTGTGTCTTCATGGACAGGTGTCCCATTATTGTCTCTGGGGTAGTAAGTGGGAGTGAGTGGCATCTGGGTCTCTCTGGATGGATGATTGGGTGTGCACCTCTCACCTTGGTCAGGGTCTGAGAGCAGGGTCATTGGCCCCTGAGAGTGCTTGATGTCCACACAGAGGCGGTTCACACTCTGTCCGGGCAGTGTCAGGATGACAGGAGGTGCCTGGATGGGGGCTGGGACAGCAGGTGCAGTTCCTAGAGCAGGTAGAGCAGGCTGGGAGGTAAGGGCAGGGAGGGGGCCTGAGGGAGGCTGACAACTTACCGGGGGGTGAGTCTGTCTTGGCTGGTTCTGAAAGAAGAAAGAGTCTGGGTTTAGACAGCCCCTTCCTGGAGAGTGAGGGAGCAGGGAGGGATGGAGGAGCAGATGCCTGTGGCCAGGGATCCCTCTCAACTTCAACACGGGAAACCCACGTGATGAGTCCATAGAGCTCCCTGAGGGTTTCCTCTTCCGATGCCTCTGCGTTACAGTAGTAGGTGTGTCAGTGGCTCTGGCCTTGGTTCTTAAACCCGTACTATGAAACACTTCATCAGGAATGGAGGGGGCTGATGGTGCCGAAGCAGCATTAGTGCAGGGACAGCCAGAAACAGAAAGGAAGAAGGCAGTCAGGATTGAGAGCAATCCTCACACCCTCCAGCCATCACTGCCACCTGCCACCCACCCAGCCCCACAATCCCTGCCTCACATACATCCAACTTAGAAGAGCCTTTGTAATGAGATTTTCAAACAGCAAAGCATGCTATTAGGGAAAATGCAGAGGACATAGGGTCTAGCCTGGCTCTGTGCTATTTCTGAGTCCAGATTTGGGATCAGAAATAGGTCAAGGGACCACCGTTGGCTTTGGAAATGGAGGAAGCCTTCCCTTTCTAGGAGGTTCCATCCTGAGCCAGCCTCCAGAGTGTCATGAATCTGATCCAGTGAAAATAAAGGACACATTACTTTGGAGCGTCTGGGTGGTTCAGTCGGTTAAGTGTCTGACTTTGGCTCAGGTCAGATCTCACAGCTCGTGGGATGGAGCCCCGTTTCAGGCTCTGTGCTGGTGCTAATTACATCTCCAACTCTATAGGCAGGTTTAATGATCGCCTGAAGGAAACTAGACTCTCAGAGGGTCAGAAAGTGGCTTACCTAACAACATGTCTGGTAGCAGCGACTCCCTAAACCCATGGTAGGTTAGACGGGAAGAAGGAGAATCAAGAGGTCCTTGTGGTCCGATTCTCCCTGGGTTACCAGTTATCTTCCAGTATGATCCAGCTTTGGAAAAGTGGGCACATGTAGTCTTCTCTGAAGTAGTGTTGTGGGTCCCCCACAGCCTGGGCTCTGGGACCCACCCCAGGAGAGGGATGTGGAGAGGGTGGATGGCTCCCTTCCCGGCACTCATCACTCTGAGAGCCTCTCCTCCCAGGGCCAGAAGAAGTTCAAAGTAGGAACAAAGGACCCTTCTTGAACTCCTTGGCTCCTCCATCCCCCACCCCGTCGCCAGCCCCTGATTCAAATTACCTGGTCCTCTGTAGGTGTTTCCTTCGAGACGGACGGAGTCTGGATAGCTGCTCCCTAATTAGACACAATTGGACTTAAGGCCCAGAGCTGCCAGCCAGCCAGGTGTGCCAGGCCAGCCACACCCCCACCAACCAGGGCAGAGCCTAGTCTGTGGCCAGGGCCACCCTTCTGTCAATCTCCCACCCCTCTCCCCTCTCCTCCTTTGCCACCTGTTAGTCTGAATCTTCTGTCTCCCGTGGTATGAAATCTGGCCAAAGGAGGACCTGGAAATCAGAGGGACCTGGGTTTGCTTGATAGATGTACCTTTCTAGGGCCTGCAGGTGAACGGAGATTGTATCCCTAGTGCCCAGGGCAGGCCCCAAGTGGCAGTCAGTATCTGAACCTACAAGTGACTAAATGCACCCATTTGCTTAGGCAGATGTTGCCCCTTGCTGGCAGTGGGCTGGGCTGAAGAGGCCCTGGCCCGCAACCTCAAGGGGCTGGTGCCTTAGGCTGTGTTGGCCAACTGTTCCCAGCCCAGCCTTTGAGGCCCTTACCAAACTGGAAGTGCCTGTGTTTGTTTTCTGGATAAAACAAAAAGAGAGAAAGAAAGAAAGACACTGTTAGAGTGATTTTGATAAATCTCTCATGCTTGTACTTAACCTTGCTTTCTAACCCCAGCACTAAATGGGTGCAGTAAACTCTGGGGACAGGAGACCTGGCCTCAGCTACCACATCAACGAAATGGGAGGTGTCTCTTGGGGTTCCTGGGACATTAGGGGTGGCAGGGTCGGGGTCTTGGTTGGGATACAGGGGAAAGGCTGTGCTGCCAAGGAGGCTGGGGTCTTACTCTCACACCCACCTGTTTCCACGGGCTTCTCAGCAACTTCAGACTGTTCTTTGCCTTCAGGTTTGGTGACCACCATGGACGTGAGGGGCGTGACAAAACTGTACTGCAGTGACAAGTTCAGAGCTCGGGTCTCAAGGGCCTGCTTCTCAGCATCAGATGCCGAAATCCTGCAGGTTAAGGACATCACAGGCTCAGCAGGCCGCTGGAAGCCTTGTCAGATTCTCCCTCCCTTCCAGACCCTTCTGGGAGGGTTCCACTGGGAGAGTCTGGAGCTCATACAGGGTGTCACAACCCCCTCTCTCCATGCTTGGGAGATACCCTGTGCCCGCTGGCCACCCCGCCCCCCGCAAGTGGGAAGCTTGGGAAGGTGCTCAGGCTATGTGCAGCTGTCCCGGTGGGCCCTTGAAGGTGTGGGGTACCCACATTTTCTCCAGCAGTTGCTGGATGGTCAGATACGCCCAGAGTCTCTCCATGAAGCTGTGGAAGATGTACTTGGGGCTCTGGAACTCTCCCTCCTTCTCCGCCACACTGGACTCCATTTGGAAGGTGATGTTTTGCATGTGCTGGAAAGAGGGGTCTGGTCGGGACAGGAGCCTTGAGGGCCTGGGGCTTCCAAGTGCTCCCACACAAAACCTGCTTGGAACTGGGGCAGCCCCCATGCATCGACTGTAAGGACCAAATTACCTTTGAGTAGAGTGAGGGGTGGGGAGGGAGTTTGGAGTACAAGAGCCTCAGTCAGAGAGCCTCCCAAGATGAGAAGGAGGTGGAGATAAAAGGTAGCAAACCATCCAACATGGCAGACCCAGAGCTGGGC
>NC_043711.1:20815880-20868506 GCF_006229205.1 Suricata suricatta
GGGGGGGTGTCACGAGTGCGGGGCTGGGGTCTGCCTGCCTCTCTGGGCCATCCCTCCCTCAGGGGCCCACCGGGGACACTTGGGCACCTCGAGTTGCAGGGCAGAGTCCGAGTCCTCATAGATGCGCCGAGCCAGGCCGCCGTTGTCCAGTGCCAGCTTCTCCAGGAAGGCATAGCTGACATCGAAGCCGAAGCCCAGGCAGAAGAGGCTGTACTGGTCAGCTATGGCTTCCTGCACATTCTTCTGGATCTTTGCAGGGTTGGTCTCTCCTGGGCCCAGCAGTGTGGGGAGGGGGTGGGGTGTGAGAAAACAGTGCTTTGTTCAATGGGTATTTCTGGACTCTAGAGAACCCCCTCCCCCGCCTCGGGTTCCACAGCAAGCCAGGGGAAAGCCTCAGCTTCCCCCTCTGGGCAGTGTGCCCTACAGCCGCCGGTGGTGCCCTCACCCACAGTGGGGTCGCCATCAGTGAGCAGGATGATGAGAGAGACGCTCCCCGCCGGGAGCAGCTCCTGCCGGTTGGCGTTAGTCAGCAGCTGCACGGCCGTCATCATGGCACCGTTGATGTTTGTCCCTGGGGGGCACATACTCAGGGTGACTTCCAGCCCAGGGCCTCGGGCTGGGCTTGGCGCCCCGGAAGCCCCCACGCCGTAGCAGGGCTGCCAAGGCACTCACCGCCTTGCGCCTGGAGGTGGGACACGTAGCTCCTGGCCTGGTTCACGTTCTCGGCTGAGGCTGGCACCAGCGATGGCTTCCACTGGGTTGCTTCTCTGCTGAAGCTGATAAGGTTGAACTGGTCTCTGGGGCTGAGGTCATCCAGGATCTTGATTAAAGCTTCCCGGGTCTGAGCAGGAGGATGGGAGACAAGGCAGGTGTCTCAGTGGAGGCCCCCTGGGGCTGGCATCCCAGGACTTGCATGGTGGATGCTTTAGAGGCAGGACCTGCCCATATTCTGACAAATCTCAACCCCTGGGTACCCCATACCCAGTAAGACGAGGGAGGGAGTATCTGCCTACTGGGCCAGAGGTGATGGCAGGACGCATGTGTGGGTTTCCAGGGTTGTGGCCTTAACCTGTGGGACCCACCTGCTGGATCTTCTTGCCGGACATGGAGCCGCTCTTGTCAATGACAAAGATCACATTCTTGGGTATTGTAGGTAGGCCCTCGGGGGCAAAGTAGTGCACAAAGTAGCCATTCTCAATCTGTGATCAGAGTGAAACAAACCCAAGTAATAAGAACTGGAGCCCTGACCTGACCCCAACCAGCCTTCTCACCTTAATCCTTGGGTTCCTGTCTTCACGCAGCCCCTTCTGTCTCTGTCCCATTGCTAACTTCCTCAAATCCTCACCATCTTCTAGGGCTCAGTCCAGCCCCCCTCTTGCCTTCCCTGCTCATGTGTGGCCCACCAGAACTCTACCCCCACTTCACCTCCTATTTGTTTTAGTGCTGGAGGTAACTTCTCCTAAAATGCTTAGACACAATAAACCTGGGATCTATCAAAAGAGTAAAGACCTGAAACACAAGGTCCATCAGGGGCACCTGGGTGGCTCAGTCGGTTAAGCGACTGACTTAAGCTCAGAGCGTGACTCACAGCGTGTGAGTTCAAGCCATACATCGGGCTCTGAGCTGTCAGCACAGATTCTGTGTCTCCCTCTCTCTCTACACCTCCCCTGTGCTTGCTTGCTGTCTCTCTCTCTCTCTCTCTCTCTCTCTCTCATACACACACACGTTAAAATTAAAAAAACAAACAAACAAGGGCCATCAAAAGAGTAAAGGGAAAGCACAAAGACACTTGTGTGAAAGAAGCTACTGCCATTGAACATCAAACTGAACTGTGAGTCTCCTGGCAGCCAAGGCAATAAAGGAAATCCTGTAAGGCATCTCTTTAGCAGAGATGAAACTTCAGTGCCTCCAAAAGAAAATTATTTCAGGGATAACATAACAAAATCGCTTGTTTCTTGTCTCTGCTGCCACTGGTTCATACTGAAGAGTAGGGGCCGTTACTCTGCCTTTCCTTCTAGAACATGCAAGCTCAAGCCCTGGAGCATGGATGGATTTTCTGGTTGCCCCTATTCTCGCCCGGAGCGCCCACACACCTGAATGGAGCCCCCGGAGAGGGTCCGGTTCACATCGTAGTGGATGATGAAGTTGCCATTCACAACTGTGTCCTCCCCCCCTGGTGACTTTTGCTGGGAGAGTGTGGGCTTGAATCTGATGTGAGCCTGGGGAAGGAAAGGCTGGGGTTGAGAGGAGCCCCATGGCCACACCCATCCCATCTGAGGCAAGAATTCCAGGATATGGTCTTGGGCCACAGTCCAGGGAATGTTCCCTGAGGCTGACCTGTTGGGAGAGAATGACTCCCCACAAGGGAGTGGGGGGTGGTGGTGAACCTCTGCTCTTAGAGCTGCACCAGCAGGGGCCGGGCTCAGGATGTGCCTGATCCAGCTGGCTGCCCCTTTCCACTCATGGGGCCGTTGCATAGGCTCCTCCCACAGCCTTCTCCCCATCTTGGGCTTCACACCAGCACCACTACCATTCCCTGGGCCTCGTCCTCCACCTCTGCCAAGTGGCAGCATGGACACAGACTGGACTTCCAAAGCCCCTCCAGCACAGAGGTTCTGCCCAACTGTCCTGCCAGCCTTGTGAGTCTGTCCAGACAATAGTCCCCTTGGTACCCTTGCCCACTGGCAATGGCAGGCCCACCTTGGTCTCGTTCTGTGAGATGGTGAGGGCGTGTGCCAGTTCGTTGGTCATGAAGGTGCTCTCTGTCTCCAGAAGGCTGATGCCCTGAGGCTCAAAGATGTGAATGTCCATCTGGAGGCAAGAAGTAGGTCACTGGGTTGGCAGGGAGCTGGGGCTGGGCCCCTGGGGAGGCAGAGAGGAAAGGAGGGGGGTGCCCTCAGCAGAGTAGGTGTGTTCCCAGAGACCTCCCTGGAAAAGGCAGGGCCGGTACCTGCAGGTGCTTGACCAGCTGCTGGGGCTGGACTTTCAGCAGCAGTTCATACGCTCCCAGGTGCCGTTTGAGCAGCTCTTCATACACCAGCTCGAAGGTGACTTTGGCAGAGGGAGCCACATTGACCGACACCTGGAACTGCTCCATCTTCCTTCCGGTGGCCCTGAGGGAGAAGGATGTCAGGTCTATACCCTCCAGGGTATGGCCACTGGAGGCTGGAGAGGGTCTGAAAGGGCTGAAGGCCAGGCAGCCTCTGCCCCAGCCCCTGGGAGCCCTCCCAGCCCCATCTTTGGCTCACTTGACAAGGCCTGCACTCTCTCCCCTGGCCACGGCCGCACTGTACTCCTCCTGGGCTGAAGCCTTCTCCTTGATGTTCCCTGGGTAGGTCACACCATCGATGATCCTGAGGGAGGAGGGGAGGATTTGGGGAAGGCCTGATGGGGGCAGCCCACTCCAATCTCACTTCCTCCAGGCAGCCTCCCTGGACTTGGTGTGCCTCTTAACAAAGTGACTCCTGTCTCTCCCTGAGCCCACCCTGTTTATTATGTACTTACTGTATACAACTCTGTGCAGGACCCCAGATGGGGAGGGGGAGCTCTGCACACTATGCCATGCCTCCATCTACCCTGAGATGTGCACAGTGTTGGTAAACATGGATTTACTGAACAGACAGGGGAGGAAGGCTGCAGAGGGGGCAGGACTGAGCTAAGTCCCCATCTCTCTTTACCCTTGCAGTCTGGCCCCACGTCCCAGCTTTCCTTCCCACCTCAGAGCCTGCTCCCAAAAGAACTGGTCAGTCACCAGTGAGTGCTTTCTGGGGTGCACCTGTTCCCAGCCCTGTGTGCAGCTGTGCGGACAGAGGAAGAGGGAGATGCTGGGTTGCCAGAAGCTTCTGACCCCTCCCCCTGCCAGCACAGGGGAGGGCGCTCTATAGAGAGGTTGGCCTCTGGGGAAGCAGATCTTGGACAACTGGTGGACCACACTCCCAGGGCTGTGGGTCCCACAATCCTATGGGCTATTCTTTGGGACAAGAAAGAACTACCAGGGCTTTTCCTCTGGAATGAAAATGACTACTCCAGACCCTCCTTGGGAGGGGAGTGGGGATGTGTCAGGCAAATACAGCCCTGTTCCACCTGGGGGTGGCATGAAAGGGTGTGCAGGGGGGCGAGGGAGGGGGTAGCCAGGGCATTAGGACTCAGTGTCCCTCTCCCCACCTTCCTGACCTTCCTGGTCATAATTTAACCCTGGGCTAGGGATGGGGCTGCTGAGTGGGTCACAGGGCTCCTCCTCTCAGACACCCAGCTGGGGCTCCCAGCCAGGTCAGGGGGCAGGGCACCCTGCCACCTATGTCCTGCAGCAACATGATCTGGGCCTGTAGAGCAGTGCTGGCCAAGGGCTCTCAGCACATGCGATGTGCCCGGAAACTGGCAGCCTGCTGGCCTTGGTGCCCATGTGGGAGGCTCACGCAGCACACAGTGCTCACGCTGCACACAGTACTCACACTGAACATGGTGCTCACACTGCACATGGTGCTCATGCTGCACAGGCCCCAGCTCCAGGCTTAGGAGAAGCAGGGGCTGCTGATGGCAGTGGCCAAGAGAGAGGAAGGCGCCAAGCACAGGGATCCAGGCCCCACCATAGTCTGTCAGAGGTCTCAGGGTAGTTTTGGGACCCTGGTTGAGCCCGCTCTCTGCCCTATGCAGCACCCTCCCTGAGTTGCTGGGATCAGCCTCTTTCTGGCCTGCTCTCAATCATTGCCTCTCTGATGGGGACAGGGACAGAAGGAGAGGGTTCTCATGTATTGAGCAAACATTGCAAAACATTCGGGAAGGGTGGAGGAGGACAAGGTGAGGGAGCACTGAGCCACAGTCCCAGGGGTCTCCCAATTCTCAGCCTCTGAGCCAGAGCAGAAATGCCCTCTGCAATGTCCCAGGTGGGAGGGATGGGACTAGCCTGGCTGGGAACTTCCTGTAACAAAGAGATTCCCCTCCGCAAGGCATTGCTCCATTGTGGGGCAGTCCTGGAGTTAGAAAGTCCTCTGTATTCTGAGCTGGACACTGTCTTTTGGGGACTCCCTCTGGCTGGGCCTGGGCCTCAGGATGCCCTAACTCTGTACTCCTTAGAGGCAAAGAAACCAAGACGGTGTGGTTTTCCACCTGTCAACTGGGCAGTATTTGGGGATGGTGCCTAGAGGGATGGATGGTGGGAGGGACAGAGGGAAGGAGGGGTGGAGGGAGGGAGGGGTGGAAGATGGAGGTATGGAACATTTCTGAGAACACACTGAAGTTTGTGGGTGAAGCCCCAGGGTCCTTGCACTGCCTGTAGGTGGAGCACGCACACCTAAGGCATCCATAGCATCAGGAAGAGGGTGGCTGTCATCAGGGAAGCTGGTGTCAGGGCGTTGGGATGGGGAGGGGGAGGAGGAGCGCAGGAAGGTACCTACATGGAGAAGTTGGTGATGAAGGCTCTCTTGGGCAGCTCCACCTGGAAGGTGGCCTCCTGTGTAACATCGGCCCTATTGACCACCCTGCTGGTGACGACCGTGTGGGCAAATCTGGATGAGACCTTGGAGTCCACGGTGAGGCTGTAGATGTCAATGTCATTCTGGACCAATGAAGGAGGAGGGACGGGATTGTCTCAATGCCAGCCCAGCTTGAGGCAGCACTCTCTGAGTCCCAGACCAAGCCCTGACCCCATCCCCGACTGAGCCACTGACCAGGCCTCCAGCCAACCCCATGAGGCATTTCACATGAGAACCCCAGCCTCATGTAAAGAGGTTGCAGTGTGCTCTGCTCCCCACCCTTCAGGGCCATGACGGTGAAGTATGCGCTCCAGTGTGTCTGGGAAGCAACTCCCAATTACTCCAGGGGCAGGGGTCCCTGAAGGGGCCAGGAAGCTTCATATTTGATCTTAGCTCTGCCCACTGAAAGGATAGTGAATAAGTCCTGTGATTTCTGGTGACCGTGGCCTCATGGAACTAGGCAAAACAGCTCTTGCCTGTCTCTCACCAGGTGCTCACAGAAGCTGGGAGAACTCGGAGGTGATGAGGACCCATCTCTAATTGTTGGGAGCCTTCCTCTTCACCCCCTTGACCCTGCAGCTGTGGACCCTCCCCATGCATAGGCTCACCTCCAGGTCTGCGGTCCCCAGGGAAGGACATGTGCACACTAGCTGCCTGCACATGGTGTGTTCAGGTGCACACGCAGCTTAGCACAGAGATGGGTGACTGGCTGGACAGCTTATGTACACACAGGAGTGTCTGCTGGGTGGCAGGCACTGTACTAAGTTCTTTATAAATGTTACATGTTTGAATAGCTTTTCTTTTTAGTGTTTTATAGATGAGGAAACAGACACAGAGTACATAAATAACTCCTGGGGCACCTGGGAGGCTCAGTTGGTTAAGCCTCTGACTCTTGATTTTGGTTCAGGTCATGATCTTGCAGTTCATGAGTTCGAGCCCTACATCGGGCTCTCTGCTGTTGGTGTAGAGCCTGCTTCAGATCCTCTGTCCCGCTCTCTTTCTCTGCTCTTACCCTACTTGCACTCTCTCTCTCTTTCAAAATAAACAAACTTTAAATAACTTCTCATGGCCACTCAGCCAGGGAGAAGTAGACCTGGGCTCATGAAGCCCATTTTTAAAAAAGTTTATTTATTTTGAAAGAGAGAAAAAGTGTAAGTGGGGGAGGGTCAGAGAGAGAGGAGAGAGTGAGAATTGCAAGCAGGCTCTACACCAAAAGGACAGAGCCTCACAGCTCAAATCCATGAACTGTGAGATCATGACCTAAGCCAAAGCTGGATGCCCAACCACCCAACCCCCTGAGCCGCTCAGGTATTCCTTGTGAAGCCCATTCTTCTCCCCTCTCCCCCCCTCCCCGCCCCCCATTGCCGGCCTCTAGCAGCAACTCAACTCTAGCAGCTGCATTTCCACCCTGTAAAATGGGACTAGATCTAGATCTCTCTACTGTTAAGAGAGGAACCACACAGCCTGGGCTAGTGCCTGGTGGATGGTCAGCACCAATTCTTTGAACACACACACTGACCCACGCTCACTTGTGTGCATCTGCTTGCACACACAGAGGCTCTCCTTGCTAATCAATTCACAACACTCACACTCAGGCACCCACAGACACCCGCTACCTTTTGGGTGGTGGTGATATGAAGGACAGCTAGCAGCGAGAGCAGAACCGGCACGAGGCCACAGGCGCAGCCAGGAGCTGAAGTCTTCATTTTGGCTCCAGTGCCTGGCAGGTTGCTTCTGAAGTTGAGAGGAAGTGGGGAATGAATTAATAACATGCTCGCTGTCCCGCCCCTGTGGGGGCAGGTTCTGGGAAATTAGGATCTACAAGCCAAAAACTGCAATTGCTTCAGATAAGTAAACTGTGAGTGTCCTGTGGACCTTGGTTAGGACAGGAACATGTACTCCGGAAAAGCAAGCTCGGGTGGGAGTTGGGGATGGCACCCCTTCTGAAAGGTCCAGAACCACCCCAGGCCACTACCACCCCTAATAGCAGCCATTGCACCAGCCAGCTCCCCAGGTCTGGGAGATCCGCTCCAGAAGCCCAGCCTGGGGGAAACAGGGATGGCCCAGCACAGGACGGCTCGGGGGTGGGTGGCTTCCAGGAGACAGGGGGGACTGGAGGCCAGCTTGATGTGATGGGGCAGTGAGGGCCCTAACAGCCCTGATGAGCTGCTGCAATGTCTGAGTGGGGCAAGACCTGCTGGGGCCAAGGCAGGACGGAGACACTTCATTTCTGGCATGGGAGGGGCCGGGCCCAGGAGTCCCCTTCTCTTTCCTTAGGTCCCGACTGCTGTCAGGCCCCATTAATCTAGCTCGGGCTCTTGGTTCAACTCCAGCAAGGCCCCCAGAACAAGACCCACACTTTGGCAATACAAACTGAGAGCCATAAAGATGCCTGCACCTTCTGGCCCGGAAGTCTCCTTCCGGGTAATTTATTGATAAAAAAGCATGAAACAAAAGTCCTGAAGGGGTGATTCATTGTGGTGGTGTGTCACTCAGGTGGCCTGTGGAGGTCAGTCGTGCTGCGGGAGCTCATGAGTCATGGCTTGCATGAGAAAGCGCAGAACACCCAGCCATCAGCACACCAAGGCAGGGCCGCTGTCCTGAGCCCAGACCCACAAGAATGCACCTGAGGGCCTGGGGTAGGATTACTCGTAGCTTTTTTCAATTTTTCTTTAATAAACTTGACATGCTGCTTTTATAACAAACAGCAATAAAGTGAATAAATATTAAGGGATCTGGACACAGCTGGTGCTTGTGTCCCTGGCAGTTCTGGGAAAGCCTGGTTCCCGAGTCTGGCGAGAGATAAGGTCAAGTTGCTTCAGCAAAGTGTGGCCAGGTGCCAAACTCTTTTAGGAAGGAGGATGACTTGGCGACACTGGTCTGCGGGGATGCTGAGGGGAGTAGCCATTTTGGGGGCCCGCATAAGGTTCTGAGGCAGTGACTGGCCCCCAAGGGTCTCCTCCGTCAGTGCCAGTAGCATCCAGCCTGGGGGAAGATCAGCAGAGAATCTGGAGCTGTGTCTCCGGCTGCAAGTCAATGTTTCCCTCCAGAAAGCATCTCTGTGCACGTCTATACTGCTTGCCCTTTGGCTCTGAATATGGTTGAGATCATCCAGGGCTTCATACTCTGCCAGCAATCTGAGAAGGAAGCCTCCCCAAGGAGCCCAGTGAGCAGGCCCAGTGACCAGGCTCTGTCCCACAGAAGGTCTGCTCCTTGAGGCATGGAGCACAGGCCCAGCCTGAAGACAGCTATATAAGGACACCATGCTGGCTGAGAACGTGGGAAAGGCTCCAAGCAGCCAGTCCCACGTGCCCAGAGGACAGGCGGCCTTCCCTGCAGGTGGCAGGCAGGACCGCCTGTGGCTTTGCCCTCACAGGGGGACAGACTTCTGAGGTCCCCTGGATCTTACAGTTTCACACACACAGGAGACACTGGAGCCTGAGAAGGGAAGAACTTCCATGAGCTAAGGACCTGGAGTTCTCCTGATGCAGGCAGAGCTGTGGGAGTGGTAAGCGGGAGGCTCACCCTGAGGCTGAGAGGAGCAGCTCAGTAAGTAGACACTACCGCTGCCTAGAGAGGGGCCTCGACCTGGCTTTGAGGGGCGTGAGCTGGCAAGGAGATGGTGCAAATAGGGCCCAGGGGAAAGGGGCTTTGAGGTCCCTGGTCCTGCAGAGCCTTGGGGTCCTTGGAAGCATCTCAGTGTCCTCTGTGGAAGGCAGGGGGAGGGATAAGCTTCCGCCCCCGACCTGCTTCACTTGGAGCAGTGTTACTGTGGCCTATTTTACGCAACAGACTCCAGCGCTAGTCCCTTGCCAGATGGTAGGGGAAACTGAGGCTCAGAATGGTGAAGAAGCCACATAGTTCAGTGCCAGGTCACCATGTCCAAGACTCTTTCTAGCATGTGGCACTGGCCATAATGGCACCCACCTTATCCTCCCCAAAGCCCCCAAAGGGTACAGGACATGCCCCACACCCTACCCCGCCTGCCCCTCCCCTACCCTTAGTGGCCATGGCCAGTGACCAACCAACACCCTCCAAATGCTGGGGTCACTTGGGCATCCTCTTTATTGGTGTTCCCCAAGTGCTGGTGCAGGGTCCCTGGGCTGAAGAGACAGGGCTCTGAGGGGCAGGCGGCAGTCCCAAAGGCACACAGGTGAGAAGGTGCATTCTGGAATAAAAAAAAGTTTCTGGGAAAGGCTCTTGCATCTAGGAGTTGGCAGTGGCGAGAGGAATGGTGGGCACTTCTTAGCCAAAGACACTCTTGGCAGGTCCAGCTTTGGGCTTCTCAAAGACGGTCTCTGTGCCAGTCCGGGTACCGCTGAACACCGACGGGGCGGCGGAACCAGCTAGTTCTGTGGGGAGGATGGGGAGGTGTGGGCAGGAGCATTTGTGGGGAGTGGCCCCCGGGCTCAGGAGCTCTGGACTCTCAGGAAAGGATGCTGGGACCCTTTGCCCCATCCCCCCCACCCCGACACCCATCCATGCCCTTCACCCCCACTAGCCAAGAGGATACTCACCACACTCCCGCATGACCTGGTAGGTCTTGGACTTGATCTCCTGGTTCTTGGCTAGGTTCCCACGGGCCCCCTTCAGATCTTCCTCCTTCACGGGGGGCCGCTTCTTCTTGATAGGGGCATCCTGAGCACCACCAGCCTTGGAAAGCCCAGAATCTCATCTTACAACTTGAGGCCTCGAGGCCGAAAGCCCCTTCCTGCCTCAGTGCCTTGGCCCTGAGACCCCTCTTCACTGGTCACTGAACTCAAGCCAGTTTAAGGCCCCACTCCTCTCCCAGGAAGTTTTCCCAACCATGCTCCATCGCCACCTCCAAGTCTCTCTCTAATTCTCCCACAGACTGGGAGCGTGGGGACCATGGCTGCTGTGGCCTGACACTGCTTGCCTGGCCAGGCTCAGGCCTGGGCACAAAGGGCAAAGGGGAAAGGGACTGGTTTTGAGTGGGGCGTCCTTGGTGAATTCCAAGACATGGGCATCGGGTGGTAAGGGCCTCTTAGGGATTGCCTCTGACTCCCCCAAACTACCAGCATTTACCTTGTGCATTTTGCGGTGAGAATGTGGTAGAAGAATCAGCTGCCTGTGAAGTCAGCTCAAAGTCAGCACCCACCCATGGGGCAGGCAGCAAGGAGAACCCTCCAATTGGCATGCTGGTCTGTCTGTCCCTCCAGTACTGGGCAGTGTCAGGCTCAGTGCTTATCCTACCATTCAAGCCCGGGCGCCCATGAGTCTGAGGCATCATTCCTTCCTAAGCCCTGGGGACAGGTGCAGGGACTTCCTGGTCCCTGAGTCTGGGCTGGGCTCCAGGGGAAGCATGCTACACCCTCGGCAGAGACACATATCCTGCTGGGGAGATGCCTGGGAAAGCCGTGCACCCACAGATCCCACCTGATGTGTACAAGCGCGTGCGTGCACACACACAAACACACACACATGGCTACAAACAAGTCCTACAGTCAGCTTCGTTACCCACAGAGGCATACACAGACTCAAAGTATCATACATGTTATCTCTACCCTTCAGACAAGCCACAGAATACCACCAAACCCAAGATAAATGGGGGTTTGCTGGCAAGCTGGGGCCCAGGCTCCTGAGCCCCAGCCTCTCAGGGGCTCAGAGCTTCTTGTTACACCTGCAGTTCAGCTCAGGACACGACTGTCAGAGATGACAGTGTCCAGCTGTCCACCCTGCCCCGGCACTGCCCCCCAGCACCAACCCAGCCTGTGCCGGGCCCTCCTACCTGGGACATGGTGGGTGTTGTGCGAGAGCTGCTCCAAAGGTGCCCGTCTGGCAGGCAGAACCAGTGGGAGAGATCAGGGCAGCGCCAGCCCTCTGCCGCTTATATAGTCAACTTGCCTGCCTCAGAAAGCCACTCCCCTCCTCGACAGGCTTCCCAATGATTCAGGTCCACACAGCCTGTAGCTTCAGAGTTTATTCTTAGAGATGATAGGGGCTCGCCGAGCATTGCTGCCTGGGGGCCACAGCCCTGGTGGAGGAGGACAGCTGGGGAGACCCTGTGGCCTGGGGAACAGCTGCTCTATGCAGTCGCGAGGTGCTGGGCCTGGCAGTGGGCAGAGCGTTTATGAGCGTGGATCCTGGAATGTGTGTGGCAGCCTGAGCTGTCCACCTGGAAGAGTCCATCCCAATGCGGCAAGTGTCCCTGAGGAAAAGGAGGGCCCTGGGCCAGGCCGGACCTCTCTCAGCTTCTTTTTCTTTCTCTTTTACCCTACCTTGGATTCCAGAGGAAAAGAGAATTTCCATCCCTACACGGCAGCAGGGCAGAAGCTTCTGGTGTGTGACACTCTGGGGCATTTGCTCACAGTGAGCACAGCCCCCGCCAGTTCATAGGTGAGCAACTGAGGCTGTGAGAGAAGCTCAGGGAGCCGCTTCATCTGTGTTTTGCCATTGTGCCTGTCCTCTGTCTCGCTCCTATTGCAAGGTTAGCGAAAGGACAAAGATGCAGGGGGTAAAGTGCCCAGGAAGGACCAGAAGGAACCCTGCTTTGTGGTCAGGGCACCGGTGAGTGCAGGCAGGAAGGGCACAGAGCCTCTGACTGGATGAGGTTACCCAACGGGGCCTGGCCTGACATTTAGGTTGCTGAAAGCAGGTGGGTGAGATCCCAGCCCATTCCAGGCACTGAGCTGTGGAGAGAGGCATGGGCCCAAGGTCTCTCCTAAAGGTCATTTAGCTGTTAGCCTTTAATCCTTGAAGGGGAGACCCTTGGCACGCAAGGGAGGACTCTCTGCCTGAGACGGGTGTGGGGAGGGGGTGTGGGTGGGAGGTCGGCCACACTCCAGCTCCTTGTCAGTTTGTGATGGAGACTATTTTTATCCCTGGAGGCTCCAGGCAGACGGAACCCCAGGCACTGACATTTGGTTATCCTGAATGCCACTCCACTGCTGTCATGCCTCCAATCCCCCCTCCAAGCCCCAGGAGGCCAATGCGAGGACCTCCAGGCTCCATCTGAGACCAGACGGTGCTCAGGGGCACGGACCCAGGACTGCAAACAGGAGCCAAGAGGCACCGAGGGCAGGCCCAGCCTGGGAGGGGTGCTTTGGCACTGTCCCCCATTCCTGCCACCCTGCCTTCTAGCCCCGTGGCCTCACTCCTCACCCCTCATCCCCCCAGCACCAGCTGCTCCTCAGGGGGAGGTAAAGCAGCTCTTACTCGCCTTAGCAGGTAAGCAGAAAAGGCAAGAGCACTTTGTTCCCTTGGCAGATTCTGGCTCCAGTGTGTGTCACGAGGTGACATAGGTTTATTCACACATGGCTTCCCGGGGGACAATCTTCGAACTCCCTGGGGAAATTTTCTTGACCCCATTAAGCTGTTTCAATTCCAAAGAACACACAACCAACAACCAACAACCACAAGTGATGGTTTGTTTGTTTTTTAAAAAATGTATTAAGATGTGAAACTTTATTGTAAACCATTGTACAAGGTTAAGTACATCATCTTCCCTTTCATTTCAAAGATGGTTTTCTGTGAGTCATCATTGATTAAACACCCCCACCAGAAGGACAGTGGAAATAGGCCATGGTTTGCTCACATTGGTCTGCGTTCTAATAAACATCATGAAAGGAGACATCTAATGAAACCAACTCACCCTTCCAGCCAGGAGCTCAGAAGCTGTCAGCTGTTGGACCGGAAGTCCCTCACCGAGAGCAAAGCCCTTCAGAGCTGCCACTGCCACACAGAGCAAAGCAAAGAGCCCTCCACTCCTGGCTGGAAGTGTGTGCAACATCTAAACACCAATCCTACACCCTACAAGGTGGCTGTTTTGGCCAATGAGAACTTCCTAGAGCGGTCAATGTTGGCCTGGCTGTGAAAAGGCCAGTGAGTTGTTGTCTGGAAGGCAGAGTGGGCTCCTGGGCAGCTGACAGATGGGGCCTCTCTGCTGCAGGCCACAGGACTACACTGCCTAGGACTTGAGCCTTATCTTTTCCCTTTCAAGGCATGACAGGACAATCCTTGCCCAGGACTCCCTGTTGCCAAGAAGGGCACGAGTTAAAGCTTGAGGCAGGAGGCCATCAGCATGTCTGTGGGTTAACTGATGGGCCATGGGCCCTTATCTCGAAGGTTGAGCATACCAAGAAGCCACTGATGCCCAGGATCTCACCAACATCCTCCCCTTGCCACTGTCCACATCCCACTGACAACAAAAGGAAATAAGGCCAACGATGATTCCTTCCATTGAGATGTGACAATTTTACCTCATCAAGTTATTTCTATCAGTTACAAAAAACTCGTTCACGACCCTGACTTATAAGCTTTCATCATGCGTGGCTCGGCCAAGGTCCACGTGTGGGCAGATCAGAAGGACAGCACACAGTGTCCAGTTGATGTCCCATGGTTTCTCAAGCACAGTGACACTTGCCATGTGGCTGGGTAAAGAGCTGTACCTCATAAGGCACCTTGGGGCAGGTGGTGAGGAGACTCATCCCAGGGAGGGAGGACAGCTCAGGAGGAGATTCTGACCATGGCCTCTGCATCTGGTCTCTCTTGGGACAGTGGACCAACCACAGGAAAACCCCAGTGACTGCAGGAAACACTCCAGGAATACATACTCTGTGTGTGTGTGTGTGTGTGTGTGTGTGTGTGTGTGTGTGTTATACACCCATGCACACACACACACACACACACACACACACACAGGAAGATAAGGCCAAACAGGCAAGGCCACACTGTCCAGTCCTACATACCACAAGGACCTCTATTATTAGACACTCATCCCCTAGTCAGCCAGCTCTACAACTGTGGCTCAGAGACTAAAGCCCTTATTGAAAATCAGGATACAGGGAAAAATCACCACTCGCTCTCCACCACTTTGCCTGCCAAACCCACTGCCTAGCAGGCACTGGGAAGGGCCTTCAGATGCGCAGATGTCCAAGGTCTCCATAACCCCTACTTTCTACCTGTCATTGACTGTGGCTCCCTGACTCGCTGTGCCTGGAGCTCTGATTCTGAGTTCAGGCAGGTACAGGAAACAGCGGTGGGCACAGGGTGCTCAGATAAGATGAAATAGGAGGAAAGGTACAGAGAGCCAGCAATGTCACAAGGGGCTGGCTTACGGCAGGCACAGCGTCAGTTCTCGTCACCAGTTCCCCAGCACCGATTCTCCAGGGGAGAGACTCCACCGTGGCCAGGGACGGGAGGTGGTTCAGAGCCTAAATGAGGGCAGAAGTGGACATGGCCACTTGTCTTGCACACAATCTCGCCTCCTGCTGCAGACACCCACTTTTGCAGAGTCGCAGCTCACAGCAGTGACAGGTCCCAGTTCCTCTCAGCCCTCTGGTTCCAAACTCCCAGGAGAAGAAGGGCTGAGAAGCCCACTCCCCCTGCCCTGGGTGAGATTTTGAGAGGCGAGGCAGGCCCAGCGCTTAACAGTTTGGCTCCTGCGCTACAATTGAGACCCAATCTACTTAAGGACAGCACGTTTGTATATAGGTCTAAAGGAAGGTTCTGGGGCCAGGTGGCCTTCCTGTACCTGTCTCACTTCTAGCTCGCACCTCAGTGGTGCAGTTTTCTGTTCCATGATTTCTGTGGCTGCCTCTGGGCCGTGAAAACACACCGTGCTGCTTCCACAGCAGGGCAAGGGCCCGAGCCAACCCACTCCACTGTGGCCAGCAGGCTCCTGAAGCTACGGGGGCCAGTGGCCATGCTGAGGAGTGGGGGCCACTCCCCGGGGAGGGCACATGGGCTTAGAAGCACCTGGCCTGCCTAGTCCCTGGCCGCCCTGCATCTCTGGAGGCAGGTGTTCCTCACACCGTTGTGCAAAACAAAAGGGTGACAGTAAGACAATAGGCAGAGGGCAGCCTGAGAGGAAGTTGCTGGGGCTGGTGCGCAGCTGGTTCTGAAGGCCACACCAGCGGGAGGCAAGGAGGCCCAGACTGCATTTTAAACTACAGATTGGGAGGCTCTGAGAGAGGGAACACACAGGGGTGGCCTCGAGGCCTCAGTTTCCCTGGACACAGACCTCTTAGGCCCTTTTCTTGGTCACATTTAACTAAAACCTCAACTTGCCAGCAGAAAGCCAAGCCAGTGGACAGAGCACTTCCTGTCCCACATGCACCGGGGCCCCAGATTGACCTTCAGGCCAGCTGCCTCCTGCTCAGGCCTGACCTATACAGACCCACTGGGTTTGTTCCTTTCAGATACGACCTCATCTCCCTTCCTGCGGAGACCATTTACCTCATCTTATCGCAGATCACCTAAAAATATTCCAAATAAAAAAACTCCTGACTTTTTCTTCCCACCAATTCACATCTCATGGAAGGCAAACAAATCCATTTCTTTGGGGATTAAAAAGAGTTCTTAAATACAATAGTATGAAAATATAACTTAAAAATATAAAAGTCAACAGCATACAGAAGACTTAAAAATCTATGTTTTGCCCATTAGTCCCATAGGAAATAAACACATACTCAAAAAACATTAACACTGTGACAGCTCATAAAACCGGCTTTAGAAATCAGTAGTTACAAAGCCATTTCGAGTAAGAAAGCATTGCGGTTCCAACTTGGTCAATGAGTGACTTTTAGCCAAAAACGTGCTATGTGTCCACGCGCCCAGAGCCTTGTGGAAAGGCTCTGCCCACAGCCCGTGTGTGTGTGCGTGCACGCGGTTCCCTCCTCAGTGCCACCCAGCCAGACACAGGACGGGGCTTCTGGGTCCCTCTGGACACCGTCTGGGACAACGACAGACAGACAAAACGCCTCGCTTGCATATTTGGTCAGTGTTTGTAGTGCAACTGAGTGGGAGCCTCCGGCTGCCGCGAACCCCTCCGGCACGGCCCGTCCTCCCTCCGTCGAGTCACAGAAGTCTGGGAGCGGGCGGAGCGGCAAGAGGGGCAGAGGTAGAAGAGGAAGGGCAGAGAGGAGGGAAAGAAGGACCCGGCAGCCAGCTGGGCCCCCAAACCTGACCCCGGCACAGGAGCGTGTCACACAGGCAGCCCGAAGCGGTGCTTCTTCTTCTTCGGGGGCTTCAGCGGGGTCAGTCTGCGCAGGTCTTCCTCCACGTCAGTCTCCTCCATCTCGTCATCGGCTGAGATCAGGATCTGAGGTGGGGGTGGGGTGGGGAGGGGCATGGCCTGAGTTGCCACCAGCGGTGCCTTCTTCCTCTGCCCTCCCTCCACCCCAGCACCGGGGTGCCTACCCCATAGGAGGCCCCTGGTCTCGTGATTCTTTAGGAGAGGGTGATGGGGAGACCCCTTCACAGAGTAAGACCACCCAGACTTCATTTACTCTCGGTATATTCACAGGCTACTGAAACCCGCATCGAGGTGACATACCCGCCCCTCTGGAGTGCTCCCCACTTCTCCACCCAACCCCAGTTGGAGCAAACTCAGCAAGGACCGGCACGCTCATGTCATCCGGGCAAAAAAGCCCAATCTTGACAAGGGGCGTCACACAGGTCTTGGAAGTTGCCCTACATACAGCAGGAGCAAACTAAAGAGCCCCCTTTCTCAAGAGGGAAAGGAAACCTCTGGGGAGCACACACGAGGCAGGTGGGTTTCAGAGCAGCTGCTTACACCAACTTTGCAACTTGTGAGGACAAAGGGGAGCCCTTCACTTTTCTGAGCCCCTGGAATGGCCTGGCCACAGAGCAAGCAGATCCCGGGCAAACAC
Source organism: Suricata suricatta (assembly GCF_006229205.1). Taxonomy (NCBI): domain Eukaryota; kingdom Metazoa; phylum Chordata; class Mammalia; order Carnivora; family Herpestidae; genus Suricata; species Suricata suricatta. The sequence goes on from NC_043711.1 coordinate 20,832,985, forward strand.
ACTCACTCACTGCCAACCTGCCACCTCAGTCCTCTGGGCACCACAGAAGGACAGGGACAGGGCATAGGGTATAGTGGACCATGAGCTCATGCTCTCCCAGGGGCAGGATGGGGTCATCATCTGTCCCTGAACTCCCTTGGTGGCTCCCAGATTAAACATCTCTGGTTCCTGACTGCTGGCACAGATGCATCCCGATCACAAAGCACCTTGCCTGTCACTCTGAGACCTTTGCCTGTACCTCACTTCTTGTCATCCCATCCTACCCTGAGGAACACAGGCCGCTCTGGCCATGATGGGTTTCACATTACCCAGATGCCATTACCCAGATACCATGACTGCTCATGAGTCATTGCTTCTGCCTGTAGTGCTGTCTGTCATTCGCCTAACGTTCACCAGGCTCATACAACGTGACAGCCCCCGAGCCAGATCCTAGGGACACTTAGAGAAGATATGGGCTTACCCTCTGTCCTGCTCTTCTACCCAGCTATCAAAACTCCCTCCAGGATGCCCCCAGGAGTTCAACAGATTATTCCGGGGTCCTCACAAAGCTTCTGTTAATACCTCGATCTCAAAATCATCAGTCTTATAAGGCGCTGTTCAGACACTCATGTTCACCTCATCCAGTCTGAAGGTCTCTCAGGGAAGACATTACCTCAGCCATTTCTGTGGCCCCACCCTCAGTGCCGAGCTCAGCACACCGTGGGGGCTGAGAAGGCCTCTAAGGGGGCAGCCCTGGCCTCACCCTGCAGCACACAGGCAGGCTGCCCAGGGAGCGTGACTGTGACTCCATGCTCCTAGTTATAACCACCAGTCTCCTCCACGTCCAAACCTTTGAACTTAGGAAACCTGAAAATATGGGGAGGGGAGGTTCCCCAGGAAGGTCTGGCTACCCCTATGTCTTAGACGTTTCTAGAGGGCTTAGCCAACACTTCCGCTGCTCTGTAGGGGTGGGCAGGGATTCAAACAACTGAGTGCTTAAAGGTCAATGATCAGGCTCAGGAAGAGTCCTTGCCAGCTTCCCTGGAACAAGGCAGCCCCTCCCTTCCTGTCTTCCTCCACTGGCAGAGGGCCTGGGGACGGACTGTCCAAGGCAAGCCCCCACCACACTGGGCGCTCCACCTCCCTGCCCTGGGAAGGCCAGCAGCTGCAGGGATGGGTGCCTGCTGGATGGAAGCTGTCAGCCTCCTCTCCCTCCCTCTGTCTGACAAGACCAGTTGCAAACAGAGACCAGAGACCTCCCTGGGTCGTGTGGCGGCACGAGGGCTCAGCCCTACCTCAGACTCTGACTCCTCATGGGATGCGGCCCTTCGGTAGCGGACCTTACTCCCATTCCTTGAGTCCTGGTTGGCTCCCCTTTCTTCTAGTTTAGCTTTCGTCCTCCCCTTTCTCATGAGGAAATTGTCCACTACCCAAAACATCAAAGCCTGTGGGAGGAAACCTGCACGTTACTCTGGGACAAGCCATTTGTGAAAGCAGAGTGGACCCCATCGCCACCCCTCCAACCCGCTCTAGGTTACAACGTCCAGAACAAGGGGCAAGCCCCCCTGTTCTCTCTTGCAAGCTTTCAAAGGGACGCCCACTCTCCATTCCCTTTGCTTCTACTTTCTTATCAGACAACCAGCAAGAAAGCCCTGGCCCTCTTCACCCTGCTAACTGATGGGGACAGCCTGCTTTGAGCCTTTGCCTTAGCCGCTAGCAAGGTCTCTGGGCTCCTGATTGGGGTTCCCCCATGGGCTGAGCGGCTGGCCCGCATAGTTGACTATGTCTGTCAGCCACAATTTCCTAACTTCTAGCCAGTGTGCTTGTGAGTTTCTTTTGGAGCTCTGTGTAAACCACAGAGATGGATGCCCGACATCCTGATCTAGAAATCCTTGTCATGCGTGTGGTGGGCCTCCTTGGTGGGAGGTCCCCTGGCAGGGAGGGCAAGACAAAGTTCCCGGATCCCCCATCTTGCACAGGGGGCCTGGAGCACGGGGTTTGCCTGCTGAGAAAACGATCCTGCTATCTCCTTGTCTGGAGAGGGGATGGGGAGGGGCAAACGCTCACAAAGAGGGACGTGGGGACCGAAAGGGGCTTTCTCTGTCAGACTCTGAACTGTGAACAGGACACTGGAAGCCAGAGAGCACACAGGGGTAGGAAAATGCAACATGGCACTGACATTGACAAAGAAGGGGACAATCAGCATGACGATGGCCAGTTTCAGGTCTGGGTTTTCAATGGGATTCAACAGGGCCACCTGTAAAGAGAAGCAGACTCCGTGAGGTAGGGAGACACCACAGGAAAGGCACCTGGGGGTGAAGGTGGCAGCACAAATCAACCCATGAGGCCCTGAGCAGGGCGGCGTAGCTTAGACCACAGTCCCCCAGAACTCTGATGGGTAGAGTGCCCTACGCCCAGTGCTGCAAAGGCTGTCCCCATGTGTGGCTGCTAACAAGGCAGCCCTGGGAGAGCACCCGGAGCAGTCAGGGCTTTCACAGCTTGCCCAGGGCGGTGGACGTGGGCAGTGCAGTGGGCTTGCGACCACCCATCAGGAGGCATGGGCAGGGGGGCGCTATGGGGAGCTAGAGGGAGTGAGGTCAGTGGATGCTCATTACAGACACTAGCACTATGGCGCCCGGTCTCTTTCTAACAGAAATCCTGCACCCCAACCACCTCCTGAAGGACAACAGCTCAGGAAAGCCTTGGCTTATTTTCTTAAAAAATAAAACTTAGACACAAATAAACCTAAAGAAAGGCCAAGTTCTGAGCTACTCGTTTCCGAAGGCTTTTTGGTTGGTTTCATGTGGCTACGTGGAGGAAATGGGCAGCGGAGGCTAGTTTGCAATGGCACCGGGGCCAGAGGGCAGGGCTGAGGGAACCCCAGGAACAACGTGCAACCAGCAGATTCCTGTGTCACCAAAGGGCACAATGAAACCACTGGCAGAGAGGGGTGTGTGAGGACATGTGCACATGCAAGGAACAGCCTCCTGACAGTTACAACCATGAGGCCTAAAGACCACATCAGCCAGTAAGCAACCAGAGGGCAGGGACTCTTATTTCCAACCCATGTTTCATGGCTTAGCCTGGAGCAGATGTTTGTGTGATTCAAGGAGATGAAGGCTAAGTGGAAAAACAAGTTCCTGCTCTCGACAGGCGGCCCTATCACACGGAATCCAGGCTGCATTCAGAGAGGCAAAAGAGAAAGAAATAGCGAATTTGGTTTTCTAACAAAGCTGGGAGTGTGTGGGTGATAGGGGAAAAAGTAGCATCCTGCTTGGCGTCCCAAGGAGCTGGTAAAGAAGGGACAAGAGGCAAACCTTTTTCCACTGAAGTATGAGGAGGACGATGAAGACGACAGACTTCTCAAAAATCATGATCACGATGTAAAGAGCACACTGCCCAACCCAGGCTCCGCACTGCAGAGGGTCTCCTGCGGGGACAGTGGGTGTGCCGTCACATGAGGTCCAGACACCATGCTCCTGTCCCGGACCCACAGCTCCTGTGAGCCCTTACGCCCCCAGCCCATACCAGAACCCTGGCTCTATAGCCACATAATAAGCCCTCAAAGCACCAAGAATCACTTTAACCCAAGTAGTAGACAAATGTGAGTGTTTTAGACAAAATCAGAGAATTCCTAATTTGGAGATACCAGAGAGGCATTTCTTTCAAGAGATTCTAAGATATACTTAAAAAACACTAAAGTTAGTAAGTGCTCACTGCCGGGGCTCAGAGAGCTGGCTCTTTTCGTCCACTGGCAGAGCTGTGTGCAGCAAGGTTGCTATTATTATCCGTTGTTGATTTTTCCAGTGACTGTGGTGCCATCCATCCCTTCCTCCATCTGTGGGCTGGCTGATGTTTGGGGCTGTAATGGCAGCAGATAACCTTGGTGCTTGTCTGCTACCCCCACCCTGCCTCCCCGCTGTCCCTGCCACGGAATTCTGCCCTGAAAGCAGAATTCAGACTCCAGGGACTCTGATTCTATCTACATGGGGCAGCCCAAAACAGCTTTGGCTGGGGACATAGAAGAAAAGTGGGCAGCCCTGATGGCAAGGGGGCAGCAGTGAGGGGCTGTGCCAAAGGTCCATCTGTGACCCTATCAGTCACTGTGTTTGAGAAGTAGAGAAATCCCAATAGTCCAAGCTGGGGCACCAGCCCCAGGGAAGGATCTGTATCCTCAGGGACAGGCAAAACCCACGGGATGGGCCCCCGGGGAGCCACACATGCCTCCCCAAAGTAGGAGACGCAGGGAAGGGGGCAGGGCCCCTGGGGCCAGCTCTGGGAGCTCTGCTGCACTTGCCTGACCACCGCTGGCCAGAAAGACGGTAGCTCTCCAGGGGAGGCAAAGGCCCTAATATGGGCAGTGAGAGGAGAATGTGACCCGAAGAGAAGGCTCCGGCTTCGTGCTGGAGTCTATGTTCCTGTAGCCATCCCCGCACGGGCCCCAGCCCTGCCAGAGCCTGCCGATGACACGCAGTGGAAGCGCAAGCGAATGCCTTCACGCAGCTGTAACGGACACAACACCAGCCTATTCCCTTTTCTGGAAAGCCTCGGCAGAAGGGTGCAGAAAGCATGCAGAAAGCCAAAGGGCCTTCTTTTGAGCTTGTCCTGTCTCCTTTCACTTCTGGGATTAGACACATCCGAGCCAAGAAACAACTTCAGGAGCACAATCTCTCCTAGTCAGGCTTTTAATGGAGTTCTGTAATCCCTTCAGTAAACTATGGAACCTTACTGAGAAAAATTCTCAGAAATAACCAATCAAAATATTTGTTAAATATTGTTAAGATTGGAGACAGGCAGAAAGCACTAGCAGGCAGTATCTCTGAATGGGGACTGGCGTGTTTAGAGTCAACAGAACAAGGGGCCACACTTAATGTCAAGAGAAAACCTACTTGCTCTGTGTTTGTTCCCTCTGCCCTTTGGCTTGAGGTGACTGACAAAGGGAGATGTGTTTTCCTCCCTCCCCTTGTGTTGCCCCTCGAAGCTTAGCTGCACCTGTGGCTTGTTTCATTTACGTGCTTTAATAAAAAACATGGTGGGGGAAAACAACCATGCAAACCTGCTCCCACAGGTCCCTTTCTCTGCCGTGTCCGGACCACATGCAGCCCCAGCTGGCAAGGGCGCATGTGCCCATTTGTTTTTCAGATTTGTTTCATTTGAGAGCCTCCCAGACGTTCCCCACTGTCTCATGGTTCAAGAACAGACACGTCTGGCATTCTCAATGTGTCCTGCTCTTTACCACACTGGACAACCTCAGGTATCTACATGGGTGTTTTGTTTTTGTTGAATAAGTTCCTCAGGATAAATCACAGGAATAGGGGACAGATAGAACATGTCTGTCTCTCAAGGCTTCAGAAAGGGAGCATCAGGACAGGGGTAGGCAGCAAAACCCACAAACCATGGCCACCCGTGGGGCACAGATGCCACTTTCAGGGCTTGCACTTGGGGAGAAGCTGCCTGGTCATCCAGGCAGGCATACTTGCCACCTACATCTGTCTTGCCCCTCAGGGCCCGTGGCTGATTCCTTGAGTCCCACGTGCTTGCCAGCAAGTTAACCCTCTCTTCTAGGGACAAAGGAAGCGTCTAGAAAAGAAGCCCTTCTTTTTCACATAGCTGAGAAGAGAGCTCCTGGGCTTACATGGAAACACGGCCTCAAGCAGTGGGGCTGGCCAACAGGTGTGGCAGAAGAGTGACAACCCCAGAGATGGCCACATCCTAGTCCCAGGACCCTGTGCGCATGTCAGGTGACCCGGCAGAGGGGAGGAAGCCGCCAACCAGCCAACTCTAGGAAAAGGAGAGCACCCTGCAGTGTCCGGGTGGGCCCAGGGTGCTCACAAGGGCACTGCAAGCTGGAACGAGGTGCTGGAAGGTCAGCGTGACAGCGCGTAGAGGAGCTGACCAGCCATGTGCCCCTCGCAGGGAGGAAAGGGCCAGACAAGGCAGTGCAGGAAGAGAAGGCAGAGCCTCTAGGAGGAGGAAAAGGTGACGACACAGGTGTCCCCCTTGAGACTCCTGGAGGAACCAGTCCTGCCAACACCTTGACTTTAGCCCAGGGATGTGCAGGCAGGACATCTGAACTACACGACTGTAAGGCAAGAAATCTGTGTTGTTTGAAGCCGCTGATTTCATGATAACTTTTTATAGTGGCAATAGAAAGCAGTAATATGGATAGAAACAGAAATGAGGTAACAGGACACGTGCTGTCCTCCCTCAGCCTGGGGAGGGAGGACTCGGGATGGTCCTAGATAAAGGGCAGCTGCATCTGAAGACACCGGCTTGAAGACTCCAGTTCCTAAATGCAGTGGTGGGAAGACAGGGCAGCACGAAGCAAGCGGCTCAGACAGCCGCTGCCTCCCTGACACGCTGGGGACGGGTGCAGTGCTTGCGGTGTCGGGGCCAGCCTGGCCTCCCCTCTCGCGGGTCACCATGGGGTCGTGGGCGCACCTCCCACAGCACAACAGTCCAGAGCCCTGCCTTCCAGGACGGGTCTCAGTGGCGAGCAGTGAGCGGCACTGTCCTTGGAGGTGGTGGGAGAGGAGACCCTCCCACCCCCGCCCAGCTGTGCCCTGGCTTCCCCTGTCACTTAACCTCTCTGGGCCATGAGCCTATAAATGAGGATGGCACCGCGGTGGTCTGCGTGCATCCTCTAAGCTGAGGGGTCATGACTCGGGGCTTCTCAGAAGCCTTCCCTCGAGCCACAGGAGCACATACTGTGTGTCAGACACTATCTTTAAGTCCGTGACTCATCAGGCATTGAGTAATGGGGCTAAGAAAAGCCCTCCCCTGGGTTCATCTGCCCTCAACGGAGACAAACAATTACTTAAGATTTCTAGAAATACCCAAGGCACTCACAGCCAGATCCACGAATCGGCTCCTTTCTACATGTTAATTTCTTGTGAGTCTTCAGTCATCTAGGAGTGACCAGCCCTGAGGCCCAGACCCATGAGCTCTGTGGAAAGTATGAGTAGGAAAGGAGAGCAGAGGTCCAGAATTCCTTCCTTTTTGTTCTGTGTGTGCCCCTATGTGGCCAAGGCCCCGCTGATGCTGTTCCCACTGAGACCAGAGCTCCTGTGCCCAGACAGCAGGGGGCAGCTGTGAAGGTGGTCCTGAACTCCCCGGGGGTGGCAAGGCCTGAAGGAGGCACCTATCACGGCAGCCCTGCACAGGCCACAGCTGGCCACTCCTCTGGGAGTACAAAGTCAAGGGTGATGCATCTGTGCTGGAAGAACTTCCTGCCCAGGCTATCGTCCCTGGGGTCTGAGGAGAGGAGAGTAGGTCAAAGATGAGCCAGCAGCCACAGATCACCTGTTTTAAGCCGTCTCTGTGAGGGAGGATAAACCTGGTATCCCTGGTGACCATACGTTCCAGACACTGGTGGGGGGCCAGCCTACTGTCAGGAGACAGCAAGGCAACTTGGCCCCGGGGGGGATGGATCCTCTGTCCCAACCTCACTGCCCCTGTAGTGAAATGGCCCAATGACAGGACAAGTATGGACATGCAGCAGAAAGAGGGCCGGCTCCCTACCAAGCACTTCCTGAACCCGGAGCCGGCCCTTCTCTAAGGAGGTGGGTGGCCGGTGTGTGCTCAGTGGGAAGCTGGGCACAGTGAGGTGGCCTTACAGTGGGCAGGTGTAGCCTCTGGTGCCCTCTGGTGGAAGAGGCCAGTGTTGTGCCCCATCCGTGTGTCTAGGGTCTCTTGGCTCCTGCCATCAAGTGGCAGTGAAGTGTGTACCGACACACCTCAGATATGTGGCACTTGGACACTAGCAGGGGACCAGAACTGGCCCCGCAAGCACACAGAGGAGACAGCCATCGGCTCCTGAAGCCCTGAATCCATGGGCACAGAGAACAGTATGGGACAAAGAGCAGATCCCCCTCTAGGAAGCTCCCTCCACACTCAACGCTGTGTTACCAGTGTCTGTGCTACGTTACCGTATTCGCCAAAACGCAGAGACTCCCACTGCTGCCACTCCACCAAGACACTGACAGCACGCACCCCCACGTAGATGAGCAGCATGCCTATGGTGGCGTCCAGGAGGAAGTTGATGAGGTACCTGGGAGGAGAAGACACAGTGGTACCGTCAGGAAGCGAGGGCCCCTGATGGGCCAACTTCAGGCCTGATGCCCCAGCACTCTGGCCTGTTCTGGGGCCCCGTGCAGGAGGCTGTGGGGCTCACTCCCAGGAATCCTAGTGAAGCCTCCCCATGACAGTATGCTGACACTCATCAGGGATAAAGGAACTTGGGAGGCCTCAGGCACTCCCAGCAAATGAAGACCTGACACAAGACAGAGTGCCTGGAAGCAGTCAAGGGAGTCAAGAGGGAAAGAGAACTTAATTCAGTGAAAGAAGTCTGCTCCATGACCCTGTTCACATCCCGAGGGTCCAGTTCACCTGAGACCCCAAGACAGTGCTCCGGTTCCAGGGCAGTTCAGGAAACAGCTTCTGAGGTTTCTTACAGCAAACAGGTCAGGGCCATGTGGCCCTTGTTTGTTCCTGTGTTTCAGATTCAGAGCCTGCCATCAGGCAAGTACAAGTATTTCTAAGGAGACAGATTTACTCACATGGAAAAGGCATTATGGGGAGAAGGAGAGGAGGAGGGTTGGAAGAGCACTCCCACCTCGATCACGTGTAAGGTCTGTTCCCACGTGTCTGATACGCACCTCTTCCCTCACCAAGGAAAGGGCCTCCGTCAAGGGCCTGTACCCAGACCTTGCTGGGCACGCTGACCACAGGCCCCAGTTCTCCACACAAAGCAGAGAGGCCATCACTGGGTCAGTACTTGCCCTCTGGGATGCCAAGTGGCTCGGAAAGCCCTTGAAGTAGTTCCAGCTGCCACAGGTCAACTGTGGCATTTTCCAATTTCTGAGCCTTAAGACATAGCCTAAGATACCCCCACCCCCACCCTAAGATAAGGCCCAGGCTTTAGTGACACGCACAGCACACAGATACTGGAGGGACGCCCTACTCTGCTGTGCTCAGGGCCCTGCCGGTGGCCCTGGAGTGGCAAGAAAACCAGAGGGGCGGAAGGTGGCTTCTCCCGCCTGCCCTTCCTCTTTAAAATCACAAGGGGTCACTCTCAGACCAGAGACCAAGGCATACCGACTGCGTCCAAGGCAATTTCTTCAAGTTCGCAGCTGGCCCTAAGCTAAGCTGCTCTCGGACGCTTACATCTAATTGGTTTCAAGTGGTTCTCACATCTGAGGCTCACCCTGAAAATAACAACACCTGATACACATACACACGTCAGTTCATTCATTCCCTCACCAAATATTTACACCTACGTGCTCCAGGCCCTGGGAACAAAGACCTTAGAAAGCTCCATACTCTCTCCACCCAGCACAGATCAGATCAACAGACAGCAGTGGGCCCTGAGCCAGACTGGCCAGCTTCAAATTCCACTCTGTCACTACTGAGCCATGTGAACTTAACTTACATCCTCTGTCTGTGCCTCAGCTCCCCAAGCTGTAAAATGAGGATAATCAAAGTATCTAAATTGTAGGGCTACAATCAGGATCAAATGAATCAACACATGTGAACAGTGCTTGCCACCTAGTAGATGCTATACAAATGTGCTGTTCGAATCACAGCCCCTCAGAGTCACAAAAGCTTAACCACCCCCATCTCCCCAAAGCTGTTCGGAGCAAGGAGCAGAGCCCCCAGCACACAGGACCCCTGCAGTCACAGGGAGCAGCTCGTCTCCTTCTGTTTGTGTCTTTCTCTGAGCTGAGGCTGGCTTCCCTTCTGGTCTGCAGACTCCCAAGATGCCCCAGGGCCAGTCCAGCCCCCACCTGTAAAAAGTCACAGGGCAGAGCAAGGATGGCAGGACCCGGAACAGATCCTAGCACACGCAGTCTTCCATAGGACCCAGGTCCCCTCTACTCCCCGAGCACCCCCTGCTCTTATACCGACTGCTGAAGCTCTCATGCCTTTCCTAAGTTTTTCAACTTCCTCTAACTGAACTGTTAACTTCCTCACTGAGAACTGCCCCTATGGCGGGTCTCCAGTGGCACTTATACTCATCAACTCCTGAAACTTTCATGGGAATCCTGGGAATGTGGCAGGACACATGGGATGGGGAGCAAACTATGGCTCAGTCTGGCCTCTCCATCAAGTGCCTTCACCATACCAAGCTCCATCTTGGGTCTTTTCTCCTCCAGACTGAGCACTCAAGATCTGTCAACAGCCCTTTCTCCATCCTGGCTGTGATTCAGTTTGTCAATGTCCCTCTTAAAGCTGTATCATCTTCTTTTTGCAGACGGGCAATGGAGGTGCTGCAAGGGAGAGCCATATGGCCAAGGCTGCACCAAGAGTTAGGTTAGAGTCTCTTGTGCAAGCAGCTGGCTCTCAGTCTAGATGACAATACGATTAACAAGATCAGAGGATGACTGAAGCCTGCTGGGGGACACAAAAGTTGGATGGACAAGGCCCTTTCCTAAGCATCTCCCCTACAGGAGGGTCACCTTTCCACTCTTCCACTTTGGGACTACATACACCCAAACATCTAAACAGATCACAGCCTGTCCAGTTCTTAGAGAAAGATTCTGGGAGACTTCACAACTTCCTTCTGGAATCTGATCTACATAGTCACCAAAGGAGGAGGCATAAAAGGAACTTCCAGTCCAAATGATCTTAAATGCACACTAAACCTCTCAGCAAAGGACTGACTCATCAGCCATCTGCCCTACACGCTCAGAGGCAGGGCAGGCCAGGGGTGGGGGGTGTTCCAGGCAGAGGGCAGCGTGAGCAAAGGCACAGAAGCAGGAGGTAGCTGGTGAGGTTGATGGCCACAGCACGGCACTGGCTGGAGTAAGTCTGAGCCAGGAAGGTAGGAGACGGAGACAGGATAAGGCAGGTGAGCCTCCTTTTCCACTCCATCTGCCAGGAGAGGCACATTTGGGGATTCGGTCAGATTGCTTGGGGTGGGGACTGTGTGGAAGGCACGCTGCAGGGATGAGCCAACAACCCAGGGTCTTCAGGTCAAAGAGGTCAATGATGGTCAACAATGGCTTTGACCCTGAGCAGGTGGCACCACAGAGGAGCCCTTTTGTGTCCAATTCCAGCAGAGATACTCCTTCAGGGCACGATGCCATCCTGCGAGGGACTGCTCCCTGCCAGGAGGCATAAAAGTACCAGAACACCAAGGGCCAGAGCTCTGATGAGCAGAAAGCCAACGCATAGGACAAAACCCTAACAGTCAACTGACAGCTGTGTTTGAGCAACCACAGGCAGCGCACAGAATATGGTCATCTGGGGGAGCACGGAGCACAATGGGGGAATGCTCCCTCCCCAAGCTGGAGGGAACATGACTGGTGCCAGAAAGCAAGACCAGCCTACAATTTCAGTGGATGGGTGGCTGATGTCGGTACTCGAATATGGGCCACTTACAGTGAACAAGGGTCCTCTTCAGTGAGATCTGCTAGGTACACATTTGCAAAGTGGATGAACAGCATTCCTATGGCTTGTTTGGAAGTGTCTAAAAACCTGCACAAAATAGGATCAGCACTTGTTAATCGCCCCGACAGGAGGGTAATACCCAATTTAGGAGAAATGAGAAGTCTGAAATGGGAAGAAAGCTACCAGGGAGATCTCAACCTCCCCATTACGAGTCACCTCTTTTTGTGGCATCAGCACTAACTCAGGCTTGGCATCTCGGCTACCTTCTGAAACCTTCAATAACACTGCATGTGAAATCCCCAAAAGGTCACAGATGTATAACACATGTTTAAACATATATTTAAATTAGGCGTGCTTACTTTTTCATTTTTTATTTCAAAATGAAATGCTCGATCACGGCTATGTGAAGTCCAAGGTGCCTCTATTTTAAAGGGCTCCCATTCAGCCTCACTAAGAGCTAAGCTCTGTGCAAGACTAATGAGACGCCCAAATCCAGCATTGTAGCTAAAACCCTGAAGACTTCTGGCTACTGCCATTTATGCCCTGGGGTAGCTTGGGGTGGGCAAACTTTTCTTGTAAAGGGCCAGAGAGTAAATATCTTAGGCTTTGCAGGCCACTGTTCTCTGCAGCAACTGGTCACCCCTGGCACTGCAGCGCGAGAGCAGCCATAGAGCCCGCCCTTTGTGTAACACTATGAAAATGGGCAGCGCGCCAGATTGGGCCTGTGGGCTGTCGTCTGCTAACCCTTGGGCTAGATGGCAGGGTGTTTGTCTGGACACACCTCGCTGCCCCATCCACGAGGGGTCTTTAGTTTCTTCTCAACCATGAACACCTGGAAACCAGGTGGTCCCTGGACTGCGGCCATCTCTCTTGGTCTCCCAGGCTGGGCATCCAGGGCTGGCCCAGGCCACTGAAGCGGGTGGTGAAAGGCCACACAGGCACGAGCCATCAACCTTGGGGATTGGGGTCTTAGGGCTGAATGGACCTTGGAGATTATCCAGACCAACCCTATGAATGAAGTTTGAAAATCATTTCCTAAAATAATGGCAAAGAAGTCCCCCCTGCCCCTAAAGGGCAATGTGTGCCCCACAGAGTGCCCCAGCTCCAGACCCTCCCCTCAGGCCCCCAGCCCAAGCTACAAACCCAGATTCAAGAGAAACCGAATGCGGAAAATAAAAACAAGAATGATCAACATTCACAAATAATGCACTGAAGATCAATAAGGAGATGCTTAAATTGTTATAAAGGGCCTTTATCACAGTGATTTATCTGAAGTCTTCTCTGGAGGGAAAATAGCTATTTTGTTAGCACAACTGCAAGCCTAAGGCAGCCCGAGAAAAGTCAACTTCTTGTGGACATCGTGTTGTCCCAAAGAGCTGGCTGTCTCCTCATTTTCTGGAGGTTTGTCTTTGGAAGATGTCTCTGAAGCTCTACCACCTCTTTATGAAGGAAAAACTGATACCATAGGGTCATCCCAAGACTAGGAAAGCCTAGTTTTGGGGAGAGAAGCACATACATGGTGTATCTGAGCAATCTCCAAATTTAGATAATGTTCTGCTTACACACACAGACTACAGAATCTGAGGATTTATCACAAACTAACACCAAGGAGACCTAATTAAAGGAGCTTGCAGCACACACTGATGTATCTGTCTGATCTTCCGTTTTCTAAAACTGGACAGCAGTGTGATGATAGAATAAAGGCAGAGCTCAATGTTAGCTAGAGAAATAGAAGCCTTTCATATTATTCATAGTTTGTGATGATTAATTCAACTAAGGGATCCTAACACTTTCTGTTCTGGAGAACTGCTCACACTGCCTCCCCACCTCCTCCCTGCAAATAAACCCCAAATAGCCCATGGCATTCTAGGAAGGTGTTAATATTTAAATACGCACCATATCCTCCACGGCCGTCTCTCATGCTTTGGCTCTCTGAAGCGCTTGACTGGAAGAAAACACACACCATTCAGTGGCTTTCCATAGCGACAAAGAAGCAAAGTGCATTCAACAAGTGGGGTTATCAGTATATTCGGGGTTGATGCTACTAACTTAAGCGTGTGCCAGTGTACAATAAGCCGTGAGGGTCACAGAGGCCCTGCGCTGGCTGCTGACCAGTGCAGACTCTTCAGAACTGGACACTTATGCAGAATGACTCCTTACAATGTGTAGACAACTGTATTTTCTTCTCTTTTGTGATGAGGTTGTCTCAGAGCCTGGAGACCACAAAGTGAATGCAGCTACCTCCAACTTCAGGATTTGCTCTATGCAATGACAAATCCAAACATTCGCTTAGTGCCCCCACCTAGCCAGGCACTGAGACATAGGCGGAGGCCGCTGTCCAGCAGGAGGGCAGACACGTAACCACACAGTGAGGCAAGTGCTGGGGAAGAGCTATGTCCAAGGCAGAGTGAGGGCGCGAGGGACAGACGACCCCATCTGGCTGTCTGGGAGGGCCCTGGTCAGGAGAGGCTGCACTGGTGCGAGGTGGCCAAGCCAGGTCCTGAAGGTTGGGTAAAAGCTGAGCAAATGGACCAGGGACAGGACAGAGCACACACCATGAGCTCACAGATGCAGGGACATAACATGGCAGACAGATGGAGCAGAAGCCACATGGTGGAGGGTCTTCAATGCCAGGCTAAGGAGTCGGGAATGAATTCTGTAAAGAAGGAAAAGCCAGGGCACAGTGCTAGGCAGAGTCAAAGACATACTTGGTACTGTGTTTTAGAAAAAGAGTTCCGAGGGGCACCTGGGTGGCTGTCGGTTGAGCGTCCGACTTCAGCTCAGGTCATGATCTCATGGTTTGTGGGTTCGAGGCCCACATAGGGCTCTGCGCTGACAGCTCAGAGCCTGGAGCCTGCTTCGGATTCTGCATCTCCCTCTCTCTCTGCTCCTCCCCTACTCATGCTCTGTTTCTGTCTCAATAATAAATAAATGTAGAAAAAAAAATTTAAAAAAAAGAAAAAGATAAACAGCTCCAAATCATGTAGATGGTGGGTTTCTGGGGCTGGAGAAAATGCTGGCTGAGCCCTAGCACCAGGCAGTGGTGCTCCCGACTCCAGAACAGCCAGTGGGGGTTGGGCACTCCTTTACCGCAGGCTGACCTCAGACAGCAGAGGACTGCCCAAACTGGCACCTTCGCCTCGGGTCTGCAGACTTTCCGCAAGTCTATCCACTGACACAAACACTGAAAGTGGTGCATGAGGAAAGCCGCCCCTCATAAAAGTACCAAGGAAGAAACACAACACAAGCCCACAGAGGGTGCCCATTACTAGGGTAGTGGGCAAGAACCAGCAGCAGAGGCCCGAGCTGCCAATGTGGGTGCAGGAGGACACAGGGAGGGAGAACTTGGGGCCTGAATCAACCAACCCTACATCTTTACATGAAAACAGGCCGTCTGCAGTTCGCAACGCAAGGACTGTCTGTCCACAGAAACAACCCAGGTCTGGGGTTCAGAGAGACATTTTGAAAGACCGACAAGCAGGAAGAACCGGAAGGAGGTCTGTCACTCTGCTGATACGTTACACATTCAAGTATCGACATCGTCAAAGACTCTCGAGGTGGGGCCGGGAGGTCCTGCTTGCCCGAATGGTCCTCAAAGGCAGGGGGTCTCCTCCCCACGAGTATCCAAGTCTCACTGAGGGTCTGCATGCTCGGGAAGAAGACGCAGAGGAGACGGGGCCAGGACAAAACAGTATGGAGAAAGCCCCTGCGACCTCAGCTGCATCTGTGCTTCTGCCTCAAGGGAACCTGTCCTCATCAGGGTACAATAAACACGTCCTGAGGAGCCTCGCTTCCTCGCTCTGAGGAGACACAGGCTGAAGGACCAGAATGGCTGCAATTCACCGGCAGTTAGTTTAGGGAAAAAAACAACACCTTCTATAATCATATAAAGTAATTATATATTATAAGGAGTATAATTATAGCACATTATGAGTAATAATACAATCTCAGTAATTATATAATAAACCTATTATATTAATATGATATGTAACATATAAAAGGAAGCAAATGTGGTGTCATTTGTCAAATCATGTCCCCACTCCCCCAATTCACACCAGAGGCAGTCCTAACCCCCAACAGACCTCAGAATGTGGCTGTAGTTGTAGACAAAGTCTTAAAAGAGGTAATTAAGGTAAAATGGGGTCATATGGGTGGGTCCTATTCCAACATGACCGATGTCCTTTTACGGAGAGATTAGGACCCACACAGACCGAGTGGCGACCACGTGAGGAGCCATCTGTGAGCCAAGGAGAAAGGCCTCAGAAGAATCCACCCCTGCCCACATCTTGACCTGGCACTTCCAGCCTCTAGACCTGTGAGAAAAGAAGTTTCTGGCATCAAGCCCTCCAGCCTGTGGTACTTAATGGCAGCCCTAGCACACTAACGCATGTGGCAACACAGTGACCGGAGAGCACAGATGAAGGGTATTTGAGTGTTTATTAAATTACTGTTTAGACCTTTCTGTAGGTTGAACATTCAAAACAATTTTTATGTATGAGAGAGAGAGAGAGAGAGAGAGAGAGAAAATGAATGAACAGGGGAGGGGCAGAGAGAAAGGGAGACAGAGGATCTGAAGCAGGCTCCATGCTGACAGCAGAGAGCCTGATGTGGGGCTCAAACCACAAGCTGTGAGATTATGACCTGAGCTGGTCAGACACTTAACTGAGACACCCAGGTGCCCAAAAGTCGGGAGGAAAACATACTGTAAAAGCATACACTAGTAAAAACCATTCGCAGGTCCATCTGGCAATATCAATCACAATTTTAAGTGCCCAGACCCCTTTAACCTGCAATGCGCTGCCAGATGTGTGTTCTGCAGGTGTTCTTGCAACATGTGCCAAGATATATAGGGGTCTTCACTGTAATACTGTCCTAACAAATACCCAGAAAGAGACCAATGTCTGTCAGTGTGCAGTTGGGTACATATATCATGGTATGATGCGACATCAGGCTGTCACTGAAAACAACAAGGTAATCTGCATGGACTCATGTGGAAAGATTTCCAAATTACACTAATAAATTGCAGGGTAATATGCCTACTACAATTCTGTTCCTATCCATTTTTTTTTTAACTTTTTAAAAAGGTTTTATTTTTATTTTTTTTAAGAGGGTAGGTTTTTTTAAGTTTACTTATTTTTGAGAAGGGGGCGCGGAGAGAGAGAGAGAGAGACAGAGAGACAGAGACAGAGAGAGACAGAGACTCCCAAGCAGGCTCCATGCCATCAGCGTTGAGCCTGACGTGGGGCTTGAATTCACAAACCCTAAGATCATGACCTGAGCTGAAATCAAGAATTGGGTGCTCAACTGACTCACCCAGGTGATCCTAAGGATTTTATTTTAAGTAATCCTTACACCCAACATGGGGCTTGAACTCAAAACCTGAGATCAAGAGCTGCATGCTCTAATGAGACAGCCACGTGCCCATGGTCACATCCATTTTTTTTAAAATATTAAAAAAACATTTTTAATGTTTATTTGAGACAGAGGGAGTGAGAGAGAGGGAGAGAGGAGGAGGGAGAAACAGAGAGAAGGGAGGCAGGGCAGAGAGAGAGAGGGAGACACAGAATGCAAAGCAGGTTCCAGGCTCTGAGCTGTCAGCACAGAGCCCGATGCTGGGCTTGCCAGGCTTGAACTCATGAACTGCAAGATCATGGCCTGAGCCAAAGTTAGATGTTTAACCGACTGAACCACCCAGGCACTCCTGTTCATATGCTTTTTTAAAGGATATATATTTATGTTGGTGCTATGCATGTGTTTTTCTAAAAGAGTATGTGACTATTAACAAGAACTGCTTTTGGTGAAAAAAATTATAGATCAGGGAAGTAGACTTTCTACATCATTCTGAATGGTTTAAAACATTCTTCTAGCCTAAATGTCCATCACCGGATGAGTGGATCAAGAAGCTGTAGTGTATATATACAATGGAGTATTACATGGCAATGAGAAAGAATGAAATATGGCCATTTGTAGCAAAGTGGATGGACCTCAAGGGTGTCATGCTAAGTGAAATAAGTCAGGCAAAGAAGGACAGATACCATATGTTTGCACTCATAGGTCTAACAGGAGAACAGGAGAAGCCTAATGGAGGACCAGGGGGAGGGGAAGACGGAAAGAGAGTTGGGGAGAGAGAGGGACACAAAACTTGAGCGACTATTGAATACTGAAAACGAACTGAGGGTTGAAGGGGGAGGAGGGAAAAGAGGTGGAGGTGATGGAGGAGGGCACTTGTGGGGAAGAGCACTGGGTGTTGTATGGAAACCAATTTGACAATAAAATATTTAAAATAAAATAAAACATTCTTCTAATTTCACATTGCTTTTATTTCAATGAATTAAAAATAAAAGAAACCTGTCAGACACCTGTGGTAATACAGCAAAGTGGGACATGGGGGGACATGGTGTGGGTCATGGGGACCTCTGGGACAAGAAGAGAGAAGAATGTGTGTGCGCGCAGATCATGCTCGCGAGTAGGGGTGCGGCCTAATGCAGGAGCACCTCAGACAGAATTCAGAACCGACTCGGATTCCCCTGAACAGTGTGACTCCTGCCTTCTTCCTCTCCATCTGCCATCCCCGCCCCCTAGAATATTTCAGAGTCTAAAATCTTTTTATTTTGTAATTAAAGGCAGAAGAAACACTAGAAGAGCTCCTCCAGACCTAATGTGGCAGGAAAACTCTGGAAACTTTGTTCTGGCACATAGTCACGCTGTACTAAAGGGCCTGCAGTGTGACAGGCCCCATTCAGCAGGAGACGAAACAGACACAGGCCTTGGGCTCCTGGCCTTCTGGGGGCGGGAGAGGGGAGAGGATACTGGGGAGCGTCAGGACAGTGACTGTGACACCAAAGCGGGAAAGGAGAGTGGGCTGGGAATGGGTTTGCAGATTGCAGATCAGGAGGTCTGGAAGGTGAGCCAAGGCCCAAAGAAAGGCAGGGGTGAGTCACAGATGTCCGCAGACGAGCCCTCAGGTGGAGGGTTGGGGCCAGCAAGTGGCAGGAATGTGGGCATGAGGTCAGATATCCCAGGCTCATGGCCTGGGTGACGTGGGCGTGGCCATGGGCAGGGGGGCTGTGGCCTATTGTTGCTGTGCTGAGAGCGGCTGGAGGGCACCAAGGTGGGAGCAGAGGGGCAGATTAGGTCACTTCAATAACCTTAGGTGACTGGGCACCCGGCCTGGGCGGTGGAGGAGAGCGCGAACTGAGGCAGGGCCCCCGGTGCCATTAGCGGTGAGCCTGCTGACAAGGTGGATGCGTCCCCGGCATCCAGGATGACTCCAGAGATGGGGCTGCCCATTTCCAGTTTTGTTTTGCTGGTGGTGGTTGGGGGTGGGGGAGGTTGTGGGAACCTGTTAAGACACGAGACTTCTGCGTACAAGAAACAAGGAGCTGCCCTCGAGTCCCTCATGGACAATGAGCCAGGCACCAGTCCCATGGAAACAAGCCTGTTCCCGCCGCAGCCGGGCAGCTGCTCCCTGGGAAGCCATGAACAAAAAGGCTCGAGCAGAGAGTGGCTCATTGTCAGTGTAACGGGACAGCGAAGTTTTGCTCAATTAACGGCACTTTTGCAGGATGCAGAGAATGCAGATGGGGCCAGAAGCCAAAGCAAAGCACAATCTGCCCTAACATTGGCTGCACAGCCTGGGGCAGGAGGCTGGGAAGGAGAGCACAGCTCAAGGGTAGGTCAGGGTCCTGAAGGCAGGACAACCAGAATCCCAGGCTGAAAGAACCCCCAGCAAGAAAAGGAAGGAGCAGAGTGGGGGGTAGAGAGTGGGGGCAGGAGAGGGGCTGTTGGGGTGTGCGGCACTCCGTGGTCCCTGAGACCTGGCACATAGGCCACATTCCACTGCTCGGACAACACTGCACCACCACCTCCAGGCTGCAGTGGGCTCCTAAACAGGTGCTCTGCATTTACGCATTTAGGCATGGGGTCCTGTCACCTCTGAAAAGTAGTGGCCAAGAGCCAAACAGATAGGGCTTGGAGTTCTGTATCTGCTACTTATGTAGCCAACTGACTTTCGGTTAAAAAAAAAAAAACAAAACAAAAACATGGCGGGGAGAGGGGTGCTGCCAGGTCAGTGTCAGGATCACACGAGAACAAACAGGTGGAAGATGCTAGCACAGACACATGCTCAGGAAAACACCTGCACCCAGGGGTGCCTGCCCTGCCTTCCCATTCCTCCTCTCGGTGTCTACTCTCCCCAGGCCTGGGGCTGAGCCATCTCATCTTGGTCTCTTCGTCCCTGAGAAGCATGTGACCTTGGGTCTGCCATCTGCAACCCGACCTCTCCACAGGGGCCTGAATGCTAGTCGGGTCCCAGGGTTCCCCAACTGTGCTGTCCTCCCCAGGCTGGTTCCCAGTGCTCTGAGTGCTCCTCCCGCATCTCTTGCCTCCTCTTGGTTCTGTCCTCCCTCCACAGGCTCCCCTTCTAACCAGGACTTCCAGGGTGAGGGCTCTCCAGCCTCCTCCCCCAGCCCTCGCTCCCCAATCCTGCCCGGCCTCACCATGGCCTCACAGAGTAGATGCATCCTCCCCTTGAGGGCTCCTTACTTTCCTCCCCCACTCAACTGTCAATCGCCCCAGCCAACTGTGCAACTGAAGTCTTCCGGATGTGTCCTTTCCACCAAAGTAGTCGGGGACTCAGGACTGCTTTCCTGTGCGAAGCAGATGCCTAACAGGGCTCCCTGCAACCGCCCCCCCCACCCCCGCAACTGCCCCACCCACCTGTGTCACTGAGCACCGACTGTGCTGGGGCTGGGGAGACACATCTGGTCCCTGCCCTCAGG
Organism: Suricata suricatta; assembly: GCF_006229205.1. NCBI lineage: Eukaryota > Metazoa > Chordata > Mammalia > Carnivora > Herpestidae > Suricata > Suricata suricatta. Next base: position 20,853,135 of record NC_043711.1, read on the forward strand.
GGACTTTACATCTGTAACACTGCACATCATCATTGACTTGCCTGAAACACTGCTCCCTTCTTTCCTAATCTTAGACATTTTTAATTAGAGAGAGGGAGAGAGGGAGAGAGAGGGAGAGAGAGGGAGAGAGAGAGAGAGGGAGAGAGGGAGGGAGGGAGGGAGAGAGGGAGAGAGAGAGAGAGAAAATATCTTAAGCAGGCTCTCAGTGTGGAGCCCGATATGGGCCTAGATCATAACTTGGACTGAAATCAAGAGTAGGACATGCAAACTACTGAGCTGCCCAGGTGCCCCTCTTACGCATTTTTAAATTAAAGTACATCTTTTAGAAGAGATGAACATATGGAGAATATATAAACTTCAGAGTACATCTTTTTGGTTAATATTTGGATGGTGTATCCTTTTTAATTTTTTTCCAACATTATATTTAAGGTGGGTTTACTATAAACGGCATATAGATGAGCTTTCCCCCATAAATCTGGCTCACAATTGTAGTGGGTTGAATAGTTGTCTCCAAAAAGATGTTTAAATCCCAACCCCCCAATACCTGGGAATGTGATCTTCTTCAGAAAAAGAGTCGTTACAGGTGACTAGGTTACACAACTTGAGATAAGATCACCCTGGACGAACAAACTGGGCCCTAAATCTAATTACCGGTGTCCTTAAGAGAGAGGAGAAGGCCTCATAAAGACAGAGGCAGAGGCCTGAGCGTTGCAGCCACACTCCAGGAACCCCTGAAGAGGAGATGGGGAAGAATTCACCCCCAGACTCAGTGGAGGGAGTGTGGCCCTGCCAACAGCTCCATTCTGGGCTTTGGGCTTCCAGAAAAGAGAGAACTTCCATTGCATTAAGCCAAGAAGTTTGTATTTGTATGGCATCCCTAGTAAACTAATACAGCATTTTTTTTCTTTAAAAAAAAAAAAAATCTGAGGAGTACAAACATACTCAGTGAGAAGTCTCCCTTCTGTCTGACATCCCAGGCCTGTTTCCCTTCTCAGAGCCAGCCACTGTCACCCAGTTTGCAGAGCCTTCCAGAGACATGTGAGACCAAAGATGGACAGATGTCTCTGGTCAGAGAGACACGGAGAGCCACGCACTTTACATGCGCTGGATCTTGCGGCTCTCACTGCAATTTCGCCTCTTGTGCACGTGGCTCTGTGGTGTTCTGTGGCAGGGGCCGTGCACCATGCAAGTGAATGTCCTTGCCGCGTCCCGCCCGTGCCTGTGTGGGTGAATGCCCAGCGTGGGACTCACCCTGTCAAAGGTTGCGTCCGTGCAGCTGATTCTGTCGCACGGCTCTCCAGGGGGTGTGGCAACTTCCAGGATTGCCGGCACGGGGCAGGAGCAAAGCTTGCCAACCTGATCACCAGGCTGACCGCATCCGCATGGCTTTGGTGTGTGCTAACCGGGTCACGTGGGTGCCCAGCCGCCCACAGGGCTGGCTGGCGCCCAGCGCCTCATATGGGGGGGCAAGGCACCCCCCGCCCCCCTTCTCCCAGTCTCCCCCGTGGGGACAAGGCACAGTGCTCACTCCTGCAGAAGTTCTGCATTGTCGGTGCCACACAACAGGAAGGAAGTTATGGCTTACCCGACCCTGCCAGTCTGCCCACCCCAGCAGCCGGGGCACTGACCGTGCACACAGAGCTGTCGGCTGGTTCTGCACATGCCTCTCCTAGTCAGCATCTACAGGGTAGGGACCAGGTACCCCACTTCGCTCTCCCTTTCAGAGTCTTACCTGTGGTGCTCCCGCAGACTTGCTACATGACAGAGGACAGCTGAGTTTCACATACAGGTGTTTTCTTTCACGTCACAAGGAGGAAGACATAAGAGGTGGGGTTAAAAATCACAGGGCTTGATGGGGGCACCGGGCTGGCTCAGGTGGTAAAGCATGTGGCTCTTGATCTCAGGGGTTCTGAGTTTGAGCCCCATGTTGGGTATTGGAGATTATTTAAAAATAAAATGCTTTAAAAAATATGGGGGTTGGAAGGGGAACAATTATCAAGTAGTCCTATTTAGAAACTGAGACATAAAAAGCACAACTGTTTGGAAATTAAGCCACATAATTTAAGAACCATTTGGTCCATGTCAGGCATAGCCCGAGAGAAGCAGAGTTACCAGGAATATAAGAGACAGTAAGAGGCTACTTAGCCATCAGCGGGAGAGAAAGAAAGGCTTGTGGTTGAATGGAGGTGGGGTTAACAGGGATTTTGCAGACTCAGTGACTGGGCAGTGGCAGTCCCGTGTGCTTCTCCTGATCTGAGGGCATTTCCCAAACCAGAACGTGGAAGGAAGATTGCCTCACACTGTGGATCCAGCACAGGATGAGACTCCTGAAGCTGGCACTGCTCTTAAAGAGCTACTCTCTGCTGTGAAAATCTACGGAGGCGATCCAATTACTTATGGAATATAAACAAGAGGAATGTTCATGTTCTTGCATCCAAAGTATAACCTTGAAGCAGGAGGGTGATCACAGACCACACTGTGGCCATGTTAGCCTCTATTTCAAACCCCGATGCAACAGAAGACATCTTGGATGGCTCCACCCCACAGGCTACAGGGAATCACAGACACATGGTCTTCACTGGGGCCGTGAAACCACTGGTCCCTTTGTGAGATCATGGGTCTAGGGATGTGAGCAGGTTTCTCACCCCACAGGATCAGGGAGCTCCAGACACCGTGAGCTCATGCCAGAAGTCGATGTGCTTTCTTGCCTACCCCTCTTCCAAGGGGCTGGAGCCAGAGAAAAACCCACAGTTTTGGAGGCTTCTCTCCACAGACACACTCCTGACCTGGACCTGATGGCCTCCTTTTTCTTGATGTACCAGAGGCCAGTCTGAGACAGGCTTCCACTGAGGGCAACAGACTGTTCACCAGAGCGAATGGCAAACGGCCCCAGCTCAACAGCAAGTCCACAGCACAGCAGCTGCCGCTAATGCCAGTGAGGGACTGGCTCATAAAGCAGGCAGTATGGACTAAGCCAGAGTCAGAAGGCTCTTTGAGGGCCCGACACTCTCAGTGGAGAGAGTGCAGAAAACAGTGGGGAAGGGGTGGGCTGTCCAGGATCACCAGGTAGTTAGTAGTGGACCTGGGATGAAGTATCAGCCACCTGAGCCAGCCTCTTCCTCCAACTGGCCATGGCTGGTCCAGAGACCTCAAGCCACACTTTGCCGGTTCTGTAAGCCCAGGACCCCAGTGCTCGAAAAGGAAAGAAGCTGTCCGGGGTGGAGGTGAGCAAATCCACCCTCAATGGCAGAAACAGCAATCAAGGAAAATGTTTCTTCACTTTCCCTAAATGATAAACAGCCAAGCCCTATCCCAAACCTCCTTAGTGCCCACAGTGGTCCCAGAAAAAGTCCCAGAAAGTCACTCAGGTAGACTGCTGGTTGCCTCCCCAAACCCTACCCATTTTCCTCCCTCCCCGCCACCCTCCCTCCTTTGGACTCAGCTGCACAACTGACAGAGCACATTCCCAGCTGGGGGAATGACCTTGAAGCTGGGGGTGACCTCAGGACCAAGTTCTAGCCTACAAGAGTGTTAAACACAGGGCGGATCACTTTTCAAGGAGAAAGGAAGGGCCCAGTGATTCTTACAGCAAGGAACTAAAGGCAGTCAAGTTGGGGTTACCTTGAAATCTAGTCCCTGCTTTATAAAAAAAAAATGTTATTATTTTAAGCAAGTCACTTTTCTGGGTCTCAGTTTCTCTGTCTACTTAAGGGGGCCAATGTGGGGAGAAAAGCATCTGTAGCCATAGCCCCCATCACTGCCTACTTATGACAGGTACTTTACATCGTTATTTCTAACTTTTATAACAACCCTGAAAGGTATCATTTTCATTTTACAGGAAAGGCCAAAAATGGCACAAGCGAGATCTACATCCATAGCCGTCTGACCTCAAAGCCCATGTCCACCCCACTGTCTTAAGGACGCCTAGCACAAGGCAACCAAGGTTCTGGTGTGGATGAGCCATAGGGCAGAAAGGACATCACTCTATGCCCAGGAGGCTTCCTGAGACCAGGGCCCATCTCCATCCCCTCAACAAGGAGGCCTCCTGACTCCAGTTTTCTTCCCTTAAACCCTCCCTCACATGAGCTGGAGAGAACTGAGCATCATACCCACCTTGGTCAAGGCTTTCAGTGTGTTTCTCATCTCTCCTTCCTCAGGGAACACAACTCAGGCTATTTGGGCTCACAAACTGGGCTGTGCCCAGGGCCTGGCACTTTCCAGCACCTTGGTGCTCTCACTCACACAGTCACTTTGGCTTGAGAGGGCCCTCCCTCACATTTCTCCCAGATAATGCTTAGGCAGCCATCCACATTTAGTTCTGGCTGCTCTCAGACTTTCCTCCTTTGCAGCAGAGCTAAGCATTCACCTGCGTGACTCCCCAAAGTCTCCTACACATACTACACATACCTCTGTAGTGACATTTCCCATGCAATACTGAGGATCTGTCTCTCCCACCAGACAATTAGGTTAAGGAAGCAGAAAGGAACCTTGTCTTATTCATGCTTATAACCTCAGCCTTGTACCTGGAAGGAAGCAGGCACTTAACCACTAACCAGAACGAACAGAGCAGAACACACTGGAAGAACGTTCAAGTCAAAGGAGGCGATAGCTTAGTGCAGGAATGCAACCTTTGGTCCAGAACCTCACTGCAACACTTACTGCAGGGCCAGGGAAAGTTGTTCAACCTCTCTGGGCCTTAATCTGCCCCTTTGTAAATGGAGGAAATCAGAGTGCCCACCTCTTACGAGTTATTAATAAGACAATATATTAGAGTACTTCGCAAGTACACTGCACCTTCTAGCAGGGAGCAGCTGTGCCATTATTGCTGGAGGAAGAGTCCATCGTCAGGCACAAAGCCCAGGGCAGAGAGCAGCAAAGCACACATCAGGGTATAGGCTGTGCATCCCTAGGGTCTCTCCTTCCTTTTGTTATAAATCACTGTAGCAAGTTTGGAAACTAAAGAGAAGTTATCTAAAATGTAACCACTGAATATAGCCAAGCCCATTGGTTGCTATAACACCTTAGTTCCGGTTCCAAAGCCCCTCCTGGCCTATGCGTCCCAGGTGGGAGCAGTACAAAGCCTGTTCAGGCTGTGCTCTGCTCGCTCCGTCAGCCTCTATCGGCCCCAAAGGTTGGTCATACAGAATTCTCCAAGTGCTCTGGGGCTCTCCAAGGTGAGCACACAAGAGCAGTGACAGGCATGACTCAGGAAGGGGGCACAGCAGGCCCCAGGCTGCAGCAGACTGGAGGTGGGGGTGGTGGACAGGCACGAGCCTTGTCCTCCCACCTCGCAGGACAGGACCCAGGGGCGGTGCAGAAGTGCCTAAGAGCCATTGAGACAGGGGCTCAAGACCAACTGTGAAGGCTCGGAAGCACACTGGCTGGACAGGGCTGGCTCCTGTCCTACCTCGCACTGCTCTCAGCTGATGAGAGGAGATGCACTGGGAAATCAAGTTGGGGCACTGCAGAATTTCTTCTATCATCAATCAGGAAAAAACTAGAACTGATGATGTGGCACTGATCCAATAACACCACGAGGCATGACACCTGTCACCAGACTGTGATCCAGAAGGAGGAGCAGGTCAGAGCCCATGCAGGCTAGATGATGGGCACCCCAGAATTCAGCACCTTTCAGCACTCCTGCACACTCTGGCCTTTGTGTCAGCCCCTCGCTTGGACAGAGTGCTGCTGGCCGGATCCTTCTCAGTCCCCAGGCCACCTTCCCAACCCACTTGCCCTGCACCTTGCTCCCTTCCACCGTGACGCTGGGAAGCAAATAAAAAAACTACCACCATCCTTGTCAGACAGGAGAGTAGCTTCACACACTCAAAATTAAGATATTTAAATTTTTTTTAAATGGGAGTAGATTTTAAGTTTTAATTTAAATTCCAGTTAGTTAACAGTGTAATATTAGTTTCAAGTGTACAATATAGTGACTCAGCACTTTCATATATCACCTGTGTCCATCACAGGTGCCCCCCTCAATCCCCATCACCTATTTAACCCTTCCCCCCATCCACTTCCCCTCTGGTGACCATCAGTTTGCCCTCTATAGTTTCCTGGCTTGTCTCTCGTTTTTCTCCCTTTACTTGTTTGTTTCTTAAATTCCACAAGAGTGAAGTTATATGGTATTTGTCTTTCTCTAACTTATTTTGCTTAGCATTATACTCTCTAGCTCCATCCACGTTGTTGCAATTGGCAAGATTTCATTCTTCTTTATAGCTGAGTAATATTCCACTGTGAGTGTGTGTGTGTGTGTGTGTGTGTGTGTGTGTACCACTTCTTTTTTATCCATTCATCCAGTGATGGGCTCTTGAGCTGTTTCCATAATTTGGCTATTGTAGATAATGCTGTTATCAACATCGGGTGCATGTATCCCTTTAAATTAGTGTTTTTGTACTCTCTGGATAAATTCCTAGCAGTGCAATTGCTGGGTTGTAGCGTAGTTCTATTTTTTACTTTGTGAGAAACCTTCACACTGTTTTCCAGAGCGGCTGCACCAGTTTGCATTCACACCAACAGCGCAAGAGGGTTCCCCCTTCTCCACATCCTCACCAACACCTGTTGTTTCTAAAACCAAGACATTTTAATGGTGGAACTTCAGGTGCCAAAAAAGGTTGATGCAAAAGCTATCTTTGAAGACAGACCTTTCTAGTGACCCTCAAAAATCACACCCTGTGGGTCAACACCATTGCCCTTTTGATCATAGGACTGATATTTACCCCAGGCAGAGAAAAGGCTGGGCAGAGAGCCGGGACTGGATTTGCTCCACGCAGTCACCAAGGGCCTTGTCTGACCAGAAACAACTGCCACTGGGGAACTGAAGAGTCTGCGGGCAGAGCCAGCGTGAGGCCACGCTGACTGCAGGCCCCGAGTGACACCAGCCCCTTAGCCTTTTCCGTCGCAGGGCCAGTAGAGGAAGAGGGCTTCAGAGGCCACCTGCAATGGCTCTCAGCCCCTAAATGTCCTGCTCAGACTCACACCACGTTTTATGTGGTAAGACAATTAATTGTTCCATCTGTTTGTCCAGCTGTCCATCCATCTTTCACACGGCTGCTGGTAGAGGTCTCAGTGTAAACAGAATTATGTCACCCTCTGCTCCACTTAAAATTTCCATGACACACAAATGTGTCAAAAGCCAAAGTTTACACTGAAGACAGGTGCATTTTACTTTCTGTAACGGATACCTCCATAGAAAATTTAACAACAACAAAACGAACACAAATCCTTCCCATGCTTTTTCATGCTAGAATAAAATGTAGGCTCCTTCTCCTGGCCAAGGGACTGCTTGACATAGGGCTCTGCCTCTGGCCTCATCCCCCTCCCCCACCACATAAGCCTTCTCTCCATGCACCCCCCCCCTCACACACACACCAAGCTGCGTCCTACCTCAGCACCCCTGGCTCACACTGGACTTCTGTCTGGAACACTCTTCTCCCAGGTTGCCAACCAGCTGGTGGCTCCTCCTTCTCATTCTTGTCTTGGTTCCCAGGTCACCTCCTTGGAGGCCTCTCCAAACCACCTGACGCCCAGGTGTGCACATCCTGCCTGGCCCCCATCCCTCACTCTCATTTCCTTGCTCTATTTTCTTCCCCACAATTACCCCTCTCATCTCTTTACTATCTTTTTTCTCCCCCTGGAAAGTAAGCTCTGCAAGACCAGGAACTCTGGTTCTTTTACCCTCACATTCCTACCATCTAGAGGGTAGATGGCTCTTAATAGGTAGCTGAACAATATTTGTTGAACAAAGGAATTCATTCAATCTATCATTTCAGGTATATTTAGAGCACTGTTCAGGTATTTATTTTTAATTCAATAAAATCTGTGAATTTGCATGACGGCTTCTCCCAGAAACTTTGCTTGCAAGCCCTTCGTCCTGCAACAGAAGAAAACTGCTTAGCACTCCAAGTTTTAGACAAGATAATCTGGCTGCAAGACTCCCAAAGGACAGCCACGCAAAACCTCTCTTCCTCCTCACCGGCCACGGGGTAGGGAGAACCCGCTGCTCAAGGTCTTCCTCCCTTGCCTTCGAGGCAAGAACCAGACAATCTGGGTCTGCAACAGCTGACATGCTCATTTTTTGGTAAAAACTAGACAAAGCCAAGGTTCACAGTTAGCCGGCTTTAACCCTCCTACGTGCAGGTTCTGCCAAAGGCTGAGGAAAAAATAAGAAAAAACCCCAAACTGTATAGCAAATAAATATGCTTAGCTCTCTAAACACGGGGCTTCCTTAGGACCGCAGCTTCCCCTGGGAACAGGGCAGTGGCGCCATCTGCTGACACTGATGACACCTCAGCAGGGCTGAGGGGGCACTGTCCCCATGCAAGCATCCCGCAAGACTGTTTGATGGCAAGAAATACGAATAGCTGATAAACACATGAGAAGATATGCAACCCCAGCAAGGTAGGCTTTTAAACTGCAGATTAATAATTACCCTTGGCCAGATTAGCAAAGACAAAAACATCAGGTAAGGACGATAGGAAGCAGGGGCTCTTAAATTGCTGATGGAAAAGTAAATGGTAGGATCCCTGGGGATGTGTGGGACAGTGGCTTTGTGATCTTGTCTCCAGAGCCCCAGGGAAAAGGGAATGTTGGGCTGGTGCTGAGGCGACCCCAGTGAATGGAGCCCTTTGGGAGCTGGGGATGTGCTGGAGGTGGCGACAAGTAACCCTGTCAGTGTAATTTCCTCGTCCACACTGATGGAGGCACCAAGAGGAAACGGGCAGTCCGAGAAGGACCCTACCCAGCGAGCCAGCATCGGGGATCCCTGAGACACGCCGTACCTGCTCCCGCCCTGTGCTGTCCCTGCACTGCTGACCCATCCTCCCTGGCTGTAAATGTAGGAATTTACTTTGATCTCACAGCGGATGGAAATATGTGTGGTTTTTTTCCCCCCCATCGACCCACAGATCACTTGAAAAGTTGCAGGGGGTATTTCGGGAATATCTATTATGACTTTAACTATTTATACAATGTGACCCAGAAACTCCACTCCTAGGATTTTCTTTATTTGCACTCACACAAATGCCCAAAAATCTGCGTAAAAGGGTGTACTGCAGCACTGTCTATACGCGTGGAGGATTTAAAAGCCCCCTAAATGCCCATTGATGGGGGAAGAGTTAAATGTAAATTATCATGCAATGGAAGTTACCATTAAAAATTTAGCAGAGAGGGTACCCTTGCGATGGGCAGATTTTACAGCATGTAAATTACACCTCAGCAAAACTGTTTAAAAAGTGAAGTAAATTTATCTGCTTTGATACAGAAAAATGTCCATGTTAAATGGGATAAAAAGAAGTCGCCCAAGCAATAATTGTGCCATGTGAAACTTTTTTTTTTAAGTAACTTATACAAACAGAAATTTCAAAGCACACGCATTAACTGTGAACCATGGTCAGCGCTCTAGAGGATGGAATTATGAGGAACTTTCACATTTCATGCGGTGTATTTATTTCCATAGTGTTTTAGTTGTTTACAAAGAGCATGCATTATTTTTGTAGTTAAAAAAAAAGTCTTAAAAAAGGTTACTTGAGGAAAAAAAACTGCTAAAAACAAGAATTAAAAATTGACAAAATTACAATTTTGCACATTAGGTAATTAAAAGCCTTCCTCAAACCTAACTCATCAGCAAATCTCCTTCTGAGAGAAAAGCTTCCAGCAGGCAGCACTCCCTGGGGAAGCAGACACCTCAGCCTCTGCAATCTCATGGCTAATGAAACAGGAAGACGCGGCCCCAGAGCCTGCATTTCTCAGAGGCAGCATGTGCAGCCCCCTCCTCCATCACCACATTTCTCTGCCACCTTCGGCTGGCTGCTGATTTTGGCTCAGGTCATGATCTCACAGTTTGCGAGCTCAAGCCCCACATTGGGATTGTGCTGACAGCTCAGAGCCTGCTTGGGATTCTTTCTCTCCACCCCTCCCCTGATCGTGCACATGCTCTCTAAATAAATAAAGAAAGAAACAAGGTAATCACCTCCCTCATTTTGAGGATAAGAAACAATCTCAGAGGGATAAAGTCACCTGGGATGAAGTCACACAGCTGTAACGTCACATGTGGTCATGAAGGGCACCGTGTCTCCTGGGAGAGTACCACGCATTCACCCAGCAGATGCCTCTGTCTGGGCCACATTGGGGCTTCACCTTTGAATTTTATTAGTGGAAGTGAATTAATAAGCACCCGCAGCAGAAAAATTAATAGAGGACTGGCTCTTCTCTGGATATCAGAGTTACAAAGCTACATTTAAGACCCTTTCCCTAGCTTCTCAACTCAGGGCAATTAGCACCAGAGTCATCTCTTTTCAAACAATCCAAGGTGTGTAACCAACCAGAACCTCAGAAGAGAAGCAACAGACTTCATGTCCCCAGTCCCGAAGCCTGGGAGCCAGGGGGCAGGGAAGAGAGCAGCAGAGGAAGCCTTCACTCTACAGTACTAAGCTGACCTCAAGGAGGCTTGGGACCTTACTCGCTGGGATCATCAGGCCCCCAGCAGCTACAACACCTGAAGTCCTCCTCGGTGGGCAGTGGGGATGCTATCCAAAGTGGTCTGGTGGATGCTGCAGGTGCCCTGGGTTCTGCTCACAGCTATCTCTCCTCTTCTCCATGTAGAAGAACAGGTGGATGGGGTGAGAGGGACAAGTGAGCAGTGCATACACCAGTAAAGGAAGAGGAAGGACATAAAGGGACCATGACTCTTAGGACTGGGAGCACCGGGCTGCCCTGAGAAAGGTGGATCTGAGTCAAATTAGCATTTCTCAACCCCTAGTGCTCACTCTGTCCACCTATCTAGTGGGATCCCTCTAATTCTTCTTCCATGAAGACACAAAAAACTACCATTGTGTGGCATGGTGGTCACAAGAGGCACTTTCAGATTATTCCGAGACTGTCCCATTACACAGACTGCAAAGTGAGGGGCCGCAGGGATGAAGGCTAGGCAGGTGGCTTTGATGAAGAGCAAGTCAAAGGGAGGTCTGTCTCCATCTTTTTCCTTGGGGGCAACAAACCACAGCCACAGGCAGTGAGGGAAAGCCGCCTGAGCAGCTTGGGTTTTACAGAGGGGCTTGCCGGGTGCTGTTTTGGGACGGACTGACAACATATCTTCCTTGGTTCCAGTCTTCTTACAAGCCTAGAATGAACATAAACCAATCTCAGAAAATCACAATACCCTGGCCTGGCTACTAACCATTTCAAACAGGCCTACCTACACCAGCTCTTGATCAGGAAGGCCAGGCACAATTCATGAGACGCTGGAAAAGGAGGCACAGGGCCCTACCTGTCCTCAGACTCTCCTACCCAGCAACAGTGTCAGGGAGCATGCTTCCCTTGGGCTTGCTGGTCCACCGAGCAACCTGCAGGAGACTTAAATAATAAGCATCTTACCACCTCTGAGGCCACGCAAGAGGCACCGGAGGCTGCACCACTCACGTGGGTGGGCAAGTACAGGACCCAGAGAAAGCAGAACACTGTCAGGAAATGACCAAAATAATCTGACACAAGTATCCAGAGAGAGGTGACCATGCCTGTGTATATGCTAGGAACAAGGGAAAAGCAGGTGGCTAGGAGGAGACTTACTGAGGGCTCAGCGCAGTGAACAAACATTCTATACAAAGAAAGACTCTGCAGAACAAGGCTCTAGACTGTATACAAGCCAGAACTTTAGCACTTCCTCTCTCTCTGAAATATGAACTCCTTGAGCTGCTGGTATCTTTGAAAGAGGGGTGAAAAGGAAGATCCATCAACTGCATCCTTATAAAAAAGGTACTGAGAAGACTGAACACATGTAAAAAGTCACTGTGCACACAGGATGAATAGGCTCCATTTCAATTATTAGTCCCTGTTTTCCTCCCACACATAACTCAAAGGCTCATTATATAAATTAGTCTGAAATGTATCTTGTTCAATAATCTAGTGTAGGCCGAAGAAACTCTGATTTCCTACCAGTTAAAATACAAGCAGTGAGCAACCAGGTTGGCTTGGCAAATAGAAAAATATGACAAGTTGTTTCTCTGAGGCTCTTAAGACTCAAGAAGTGGCCAGGGCACCTGGGTAGCTCAGTCTGTTGAGCATCTGGCTCTTGATTTTGGCTCAGGCCATGATCTCAGTTTGGTCAGTGAGAAAAAGCCCCATGTCAGGCTCTGTGCTGACAGTGTGGAGCCTGCTTGGGATTCTCTCTCATCTCTCTCTCTCTCTCTCTCTCTCTCTCTCTCTCTCTCTCTCTCTCTCTCTCTCTCTCTCCCTCCCATCCCCCTCCCCAGCTCTCCCTCTAGCTTGAAAATAAATAAACTTAAAAAATTGTTCAAAAGAAAGGCTAAAGAAGCAGCCAACACTTGTCTTGGATGAGATGTCCACTGGCATCTCTGGGCCTGTTTCAAACACCTCTGAGGGCTCAGCCCACTTGCCAAGATGAAATCCAACCAATAAGCTCTCACTTCTCTACCCAATATAGAGATTTACCTGAATCAACCCTCTGTGGCCACTCAGCATATGAGCCTGAAATTATTAGTTACTCGGTTCAAGTGATTTGTCTTCCTAAATAGATCACAGACTCTTGGAGAACAGGGATCAAGTCTCCTAAACTTTTCTCATACCCATCTCCACTATATTAGTTATATCCTGCTATGTGACATATTGTTCCACAAGTTGGTGGCTTAAAACACTGAAGATTTATGATCAGCTTAGCTGGGTAGTTCTGGCTCATGCTCTCTTGCAAGGCCGCACACTTACAAAGCATGGGAAGCTTGGACTAGGGTAGGAAGAGCCACTTCCAAGAAGGTTCACGTACATGGCTGTTGGCTGGACCCCTCAGCTCCTCACCACAGGGTCCTTCCAAAGGACTGTCTGAATGTCCTCAAGACATTGCAGCTGGATTTTCCCAGAGCAAGTGATCCAAGAGGGAGCATATCCAAGACAAAAGTTGCAGTTTTTAGTAACTTCATCTCCAAAGTGATATACCATCACTTCTGCCACATTCTATTGGTCACGCAGACTAACCCTGATGCGATGTGGGAGGGGACCACACAGGGTGTGAATATCAGGAGTCGGGATCACTGGGGTCTGCTGTGGACGCTGGCTGCCACACGTGCCTCTCTATGTTCACAGGAAATTTCTACTGAATGTGGAATGGATGAACCCTTTCAGGCAGACCTGGAAGCTATTGCTTTGCTTTTCAATTACACCTTTGCCAACACGCTCATGCTCTTTGCTCCCCTGGCTGGCTAACACCCTCCAAGGAAGGAAAACCGAACCAGGCACAAGAATGAATCACCAGTGTTTCTATCCAACCCTACAGGAGCATTCCCTTCCCTTTGGTTGTTACTGAACACAACCAAAAAGGTGTTTTCAGCCAAATTCAGCTTCTCGCTCGCCCAAACAAGGAGACATCCTATCAGTGCAATGAAGTCTGCCGACAAGGGCAGCATGGACCCAACTATTCCCATGGAGGCGTACCAAGAAGGGCGTGGTCCTGGCACTTTCGGCCTGCGTCAGCCGAGCAGACTATTTGACCACACACAAAGGAGGCACTGGGACCGTGATTTCCCACGCGGCCTCTCAGAGCCCAGAGCAACACTGTTGCCCTGCTTCTTCTTAGTGTGGTGGTGGTAATTTTTTAAAATTAGGAAAGTGACTCAATTTCTCCCCAATTTACGTAATTTCCATCATCAGACATAGCTCCTGAGATTGCAATTGGAGTTGACAAAATTTGTGAAAGGGTCCAAGAGCTGAGTTGATAAGGCAGTATGTAAGGACTGGGGCCACTTGCTTTGGGTAAGGAAGGCTCAAAGTGCCTTCATCAGTTTTTTCCCCTGCCTTCATTTATGAAAGCTATTTCTCCCTGGACAGAGAATCCTAGGTTCACAGGGTTTTCCATTCAGCACTTTACAGATGTTGTTCCACTGTCATCTGGTTTAAATAATTTGATGAAAAGTCTGTATCAGTTTTTATGTTTCTCTGTACAAAGTGTCTTTTTTCTTCTTGGTGCTTTCACAATTTTCTTTTTATCATTGTTCATCGGCAATTTGATTACAACGTGGCTTAGTGTCATTTACTTGGTGTGGTTCATCTGCTTGGGCTTTATGAAGCTTCTTGGATCTGTGTTTACGGTTTTCACCAACTATGGAAAATGTTCAGCCATTAGTCTTCAAATATGTTTTCTGCCCTTTCTTCTGCCTCCTCTAGAAATCCAATTACAGTTGGCCCTCTGCTATTTTCCCATGGGTCACTGGGGCTCTGTTTGTTATTTGTCTTCCTTCTCTGTTTCATTCTTAGGTCATTTACATGGACTGACTTTTCTCCTGATTATAGGTCATAATTTTCTGCTTCTTCACCTTTCCCAAAATTTTTTATTAGAAGCTACAGGTTATGATTGCCACATTGTTAAGTATTTGGATTTTGTTGCCTTCCTTTAATGAGTACCGAAGTTTGCTGGAGTAAGCAGTTAAGTCTGTAAAACAGTTTGATCATTTGAGGCTTTTGCCCCTTCTCTTTTTTTTTCCTTTAAGTTTATTTATTTTGAGAGAGAGACAGACAGCATGCATGAGGAGGAGGCAGTTGGGGGGGGGGGCATGGGACGGAGGGACAGAGAGAATCCCAAGCAGGCTCTATGCTGACAGCCTTGAGCCCACAAACTGTGAGATCATGACCTGAGCTGAAACCAAGAGTTGGATGCTCAACCAAATAAGCCACCCAGACACCCCTCTCCCCCTTCTCTTTTAAATCAATTCTGAGGTATAATTTATATATCCAAATGCACTCCTATTAAATACAGTTCAAGAATTTCAAGAAATGTCAACCACTAATTTGCCTGCTGTCACTATAAAGTCCATTTCTGGAATTTCATCAAGTCACATAGGACATATTCTCTTGAGCTGGAATCTTTTGTTCAGCACATATATCCATGTTGTTGCATGAATCAGTAGTTCATCCCTTTTTGTTGTGGACAGTATCCCCTCATTTGGACAGATCTCAATTTGTTTATCCATTCACACGCTGATGAACATTTGGATTGTTTCCAGTTTGGGGCAATTATGAATAAAGTTGCTATGAATATTCATGACAAGTCCTTTGGTGGCCCTGTTTTCTCTTAAGTAAATGTTTAGGGGTGACATTGCTGGGTTGTATGGTAGGTGTGACTTTCTTTATAAGAAACTTCCAGGGGCTCCTGGGTGGCTCAGTTGGTTGAGCGTCAGGCTTGGGCTCAGGTCACAATCTCACAGTTCGTGGGTTCGAGCCCCACGTTGGGCTCTGTGCTGACAGTTAGCTCAGAGCCTGGAGCCTGTTTCAGATTCTGTGTCTCCTTCTTTCTCTTGACTCTCCCCTGCTCGTGCTGTCTCTGTCCCTCAAAAAATAAATAAAAAACATAAAAAAAAAAAAAAAAAG
>NC_043711.1:20868606-20874844 GCF_006229205.1 Suricata suricatta
GAAATTCCAACTGCTCTGGCTTCCTCAACCCTGTCTTCTCAACTTGGCGAGGCTGCTGGGCTCTGCTTAGGTTTCTGTTTGGGATCTGGAAATTGCCTCTGGCAGAAAGACCACAGGGCTCACCTCGATATTTTCTTCCTCTCAGGGACCGCTATCCTGAGCTGCCTGTTGCCCAATGTCTGCAAAGAGTTGTTTCACACGTTTTGGTCTGTTTTCTGGTTGCTTATAGAAGACGGGCAAGCTCTCTACCAGTGATTCCTTCATTGACAAAAGTCTCCTTACCCACTTTTGTACGGGCTTAAATGTTAAATTTATCCACATGGGAGAGTCTTCAGACATCAATCACAAGCCCTACAGGATTCCAATCTCAAAAGGAAAAGCCTATGGTTTTTTCCTGGCACACCTATCAGGACTATAAAAATGACTGCAATGATGCTTTTGAAGGAAAACCAAGCAGATGAAAGACAATGGGAACCGAATAGTATTAAAGAGTTCCATACACAGAGGAGACAGGAAGTCCACAGAGGTTAGGAAAGCAGTGTCCCAGGTCTTGAACTACACGTGAACACTGCACACAACGGGCAGCAGAGCAGTGGAAAGTCCCCGCACTGTGGTGAGACCCACCGGTCTGAATCCCAGGATTCCATTTAGTGGCTGCCACAACTTGAGACAGTTCACTCAGCTTCTCTGTGCCTCAGTTTCCCCAGGTATACAATATAACAGGAGTATCTGCTTCAAGTGGCTAATGTGAGAAACAAATGAGTTAACATATATTTATGGTGCTTACAGGGCTTGGCACATAAGAAGCACTGAAAAACGTGACTCAGCAGTGTCATGAGATCCAACACTGGCCAAAGCACCTTTGGCCAAAATACCTTCAGAGCCTGTGCTTCTGCCCCCCCAAGCAGGGGAGGCTTTACAACAAGACTGAAAACACATCTTACATTTGCACAGTTTCAGAATATCTCCCCACACTTTACTTATTAATTACAAGAGGGAAAAGGTTTTCACTTGGTGGAGAGACCTGGAGGGACCACCTTCCTTAAATCATCACGAGAACTTCACCAGCACTGAGGTAAGGTTCTGAAGTGTGAGGGGGTCACAACATCACTTATGTAGCACCCCCCCCCCAAAGAAACCAACCCAAATGTAACCAGGAGAAAATATCAGACAAACCCAGTCTGAGACATTCACAAAACCACTGGCCTGTACTTTTCAACAGCATCAAGGCCAGGGGCACCTGGATGGCTCAGTTGGTTAAGCATCCAACTCAACTCTTGGTTTTGGCTCATCAGGTCATGACCGCATGGTTCATGGGTTTGAGCCCCGCATCGGGCTCTGTGCTGATAGTGTGGAGCCTGCTTTGGATTCTCTCTCTCTCTCTCTCTCTCTCTCTCTCTCTCTGCCCCTCCCATGCTCTCTCTCTCAAAAATAAATAAACTTAAAAAAATTAATTAATTAATTAATTTAAAAAGTGTCAAGGCCAAGAAAAACAAAGAACGGTGGAGGAACTAGTCCAGGACCAAAAGAGGCTAAGTGTCCTAAGTCACACTGATGTCCTCCTGACCAGCTTCTGGGTGGGGAGCACCCAGTCAGAGCACCAGCACGTGCCAGCCCTGAGCTTGGCCAGTGAGCTGGCCGAGGCTCAATGAAAGGCAAAGCCCCACGGAGGTCATACCTGATGACCACTGTCTGTCCTGCAACTTTAAAGGAGACCAGTCTTGGCAAAGGTCATTAGGGGGAAGTTTCTTGGAAGCTGGGGAGGATGTGGCTAAGTGGGAAGGAAGGAGAAAAGCATTCAGGGGAAAGAGTGTGAGTACGGGGAAGAGGCAGGAACGGGTTTGGCAGGTGCAGGGGCTGGGAGAAGAGCAAGCCTGGGGCATCTTGCTGCACCCAGCGTCCAGCAGCATTGCTGTTTTAGGCGTAGCCCACAGGGCAGACCACAGTGGCTGCACTGTCCGCGGCACAGACAGAAGAAAAGGAGGATGGAGGTACCTGGCCCAGGAGCCTAGTTGTCCTGCAAGTAGCCAGGACACCACACCATCTTAGTTCAAGGCAAAGAAGGACCTGCCGCATAACAGTCCTGGCACCTGTGGCCAGCGTGAGTGAGGACAGAGGAGCTCCCTGGTACAGCTGGATGGCTCAGCAGCTACGGACAGCTTCAGACAGCCACCGCCCGCCCCCCATCACCTCTCCTCACTCTCGCGCCTCACATCACCACAGACCAAAATTCAGCTTAAGCCACGTCCACAGTTGCCCAGCCCGAGAATGTCCATTTTGGGAGGAACAAGATCACTATAAAAAAGCTGCACCCAGAATACTGTCCCATCCATAACAGTGGCCCTCGAACTACGGTGGCCCACAGCAAGACTACAGTGTGTTTGTCGCCTGTATTCACCGATGATTTTTACCTGTTAGGTCAGGGTATATTACTAAGTTATTTACTTAGACACACTGAAAAAAAACCGAAACAAACACATAAGTAATTTGCTCAGTAGACTGAAAGGCAATTTAACATTCTTGTTAATTCTCGTTTCATGAATTTTTTTCTTGCCAGCAACTGAGAAATTTGGGGATACAATTACAAGCCCAGGCCCCCTCCACTGTGTCTGCAAAACCCTCCACACCCACCTCTCTCTTTCCCAGGCTTCTGGAGCTCAGACAGAGGGTAGGAACAACAGACCTACAATCTTCAAGTCTGCTGCGTCAGAACAACCTGCAAATATTTTGGGCCCAAACTCATCACCAGAAGAGCAAACCTGCTTTGGCGCTTTGCCGCCTCCTCGGCCAAGATGCTCACACCGCGCTCGCATCTGGGCAAGAGAGGCGGTGTGTCCCGCTCCTGCAGGGGCGCATCTCGGGCTCCTCGTTTAACTGGGATGACGCCAGTACTTCGCTCTCTATGTCATTTTTCATGTTCCTAAGTGAAGATATCTTCTAAGAAAACAGAAAAGCCCACGAGGAACACTGATGAGCTTAAGAGACTAGAGAAGCCCATGGACTAAAACAAAAGCTGGGGGCAGAGAAGCACTTTGAGAGAAGTGAGCATATGAAAAATATAAAGCTGGTCCTGCTTGTGTCCTGAACTACTGTGCAGATAACTTTGTCCATGAAAGAGAAAACTAAAGAAAAAGCATGAAAGCTCTTGACACCTCTCACTGACTGAGGATAGGAAAAGCCACAGACACTCAACACCAAGTCTTTCAAAGAAATTTTAGAGCCAAGAAAGAACACTGGTCGAGTGCCCAGCCAGCCGAGTGGCCCTTCTTCCCCTGCCCGCGCTCCAGTCCTCTGCCCCCACACGAAAGCCTGCCTCAGGTAAGGCCCAGCCCCACACAAAGCGGCTCCGGGCCTGACTACAGCATGACATGCCCTTTGGAATGAAGAGGACGCTCTACATGAAAAGAAATGTGGGAGGGATGTGTCAGATGCTAAGACGGGATTGCAGTAACTCCAGTTCGAAGTCTTTTCGTCACAGGTACAGACAGAGGTAGTTTCAGTGGCTGGCAATCCTGCTGTGGTAGGTACAGGATTTCTAGAATGTACTGACAACTGGCATTCTCCTAAGAGAATTCTCATTCTCTAGCAGAGCCCAAGCCCACCAAAGCCTGGGACCATGCCCACCCTGGCATCAGTCTTGCGGCCACACCTGGCAGCTGTCTTGAATCGAGGCCAGAGCACGCCTGCTTCCTCTATACATGGGTGGAATATGGTGGGCAGCCAACAAAGCTAGTTAACAAGGAATTGCTTTGCTTATTAGCTAAAAGCAAGGTCTCTGGAGTGGGACAGCCTGTTCTTCAGGGGGACCGTATGAGATCTAAAAGGGACACAATTGGGGTACATGGATGGCTCAGTCAGATGAGCATCTGACTCTCGATTTCGGCTCAGGTCATGATCCCAGCTCTGCACTGGGGTCTGCACCATGTGCGGAGACTGCTTAAGATTCTCTCCAGGGGCTCCTGGGTGGTTCAGTTGGTTGAGCATACAACTTCGGCTCAAGTCATGATCTCACAACTCGTGAGTTGAGCCCCACATCGGGCTCTGTGCTGACAGCCTAGAGCCCGGAGTCTGCTTCACATTCTGTGTTTCCTTCTCTCTCTGCCTCTCCCCTGCTCATGCTCTCTCTCTCTGCTTCAAAAATAAACGTTAAAAAAAAAAAAAAGATTCTCTCCTTCTGCCCCTCTCCCTCACTCATTCTCTCTCTCTAAAAAAAAAAAAATAATAAAATAAAATAAAAAATAAATGGGGCATGATAAAGTTGCTTCAAAAGAAAGGTTCTCAGAGAAACAGTCCAAATGGAGCATGAGGTAAATGCAGAAGCCAACTTGCCATCCAATAATTTAACTCACCCTCCTTCTTAAGTGCAAGCTATAGGGAAAGACGCCCATAGCTAACAAGAAAAGCTCTCTAGAAGCCTCTGGAACACCCAGCCACCTTCTCTGGGAGCCTCTGTCCCATGCTCTCCAGCCCCCAGGAGGACAGCCCTGCCTACAACCTCCTCTGGACCTTGGCTCTCACCGCCGCATGTCCCCTTCCCACTGCCTCCCCCTCCAGCTCCGTGTTCAAGCAGGGCTCCCCTATGGACACTTCCCTGGCTGTGGGCAGAACCCCTTGTCCCTCTCCCCAAGGCTTCCATGACCCCCTTCGCACTGTCTGTGCTACAGCCCACTCCAGCCAAGAACCCCCGGAGGAGGGGGTGTGGGTCCCAGCAGTCCCTTGTCGAGACAGCACCCAGCACCACACGTGGCACCCAGGCCCTTAACAAGCCCCGCCAGTGCACCGTTCTCATCCTTCAGGGGCAACATACTAACCGAATCCGCTCTCCAGGGCTCCCCTGAGAGTTCACGGAGTGATCCACAAACTGAACACATGGAGTTCATACAGGGCCAACTGTGTGCCCTCCCCACCAGGACACTGGGCAGTGTCTGGAGACATTTTCATCTGTCTCAGCTTGAGGGAGGAGGGTGCTACCAGCAGCTGGTGGGTAGAGGCCAGGGAAGCTACTGAACTCCCAACAATGCACAGGACAGCCCTGCAGCAAAGAGCGCCCTGGCTCCAAGTGTCAAGTGTCAAGGTGAAACACCTGGATTAGACGGGTAACAGCCCAGTAGTGGAGTGTCTGGGAGATTCACGGGCTACTTACGCATACGTGAGGAAAAGGAGAACTTACGGGTTATCCCTAACTCAAGGTTATTAACCAGGCTCCTTAGGCCCCAGGGAAACACAGCAGGAGGGCTGTGGGTAGGCCTCCTCCTCGCCAGTTCCTGAATGGACTTGGGCACCCCCTCCCCGGGGCTCCGGGAGGCCCCGTCCCTGGGTACTACTGGGTACTACTGCCGTTCTCACGCAACCACGGAGAACCTGCACGAAGGCCCGGGTTGGGGAAGCAAACCTCGGATGCAACTCGTACGTGCACAAAATAACTGGTAAGTCATTTCAAATGTATATTGTCATGGGATCAATAGCCATAAAACAGCCTGAAGTTCCAGATAACACTTTGCACATAAAAAAAGAATTATTAAGAAAGAAAATCAGAGCTGTTTAAACAGGAAAAAATGAGGCAAAGTAGCCAGGGGTTAGGGTAATCAGAGGGTGCGCCGGTGTGGAAAGCAGGTCCGGAAGAAGGCAGGCTGGAGTAGAGGAAGCGTCGAAGGGGTTTGGAGTCTGATGGATCTGGCTTACATTTCAGCTCTACAGCTACTAACCAGGACCTGGTTTGCTGTCCCTATTCCTTCCAGGGTGCCTGGGAGCTCCATCGAGTCCTGGGCACAAGAGCCAGCACAGTGGGGACTCAGTACAGAGCAAGCAGCAGGAAAGACACCGGCTCCAGTGGCCGGTGCCTCCACCTGCCACCACGGGATCACGCCAGTCCCTGGTGCGTAAAGCCAGGAACTCGGACACAGGTTAATCACCTGTAACCAGGCTGCCGCATTCCACTCAGTGCCCTCTCCAGGCCCACGTGGGACTCTGCAGGTGAAAACTCAGGGCAGGGTTAGGTGAAGAAAGGAGAGCATCACCTGAACCATAGCCACCTGCTTCGGGTATGTGCTAATTTGGAATTCATCAGCGCTGTGCTGGTTGTGTTCAAGTTTCCTACCACTGTGCAGTCTATGAAAAGAGGGTTGAAGGTAAAGATGTTGTGCAAACAAGACAGCACGGGAAATGTTTAACCTAATTCAGAAAACGAGTTACTCAAACACTTGTGAAACGTTCTTCAATGGGACGCACGAGCGCAAAT
>NC_043711.1:20874944-20880522 GCF_006229205.1 Suricata suricatta
GTGGCAGAAGCAGATGCGGAAGCCAGGTCAGACTGGTTCCAGAGCCAGGGATCCTGCTATTTTTAACCACCTCTAAAATTCCTTCAAAGGAACTTCATCTTCATGCAAATACTATACTAATTGCAAGGGATTTTAAACAGATTAAAGCAGTAGAGGCTTGATAGGCCCCTACAGGGCAGCGCTTGACAGATGTATTTAAAAGGCTAAAAAATGCATTTCTTTAAATTATTCTACAACTCAGACTGTCCTCTAATTCAGTCAACTCACTCTTGCTCAGATTTTACTCCAAATTAATTAAGTTTTATGTAGATCACCATTATGGATCCACGCTATGCCAGAAAAATCAGCGTTTAGAAACCTTGAAAACTTTCTAAAACTAAAGACTCCTAGCCGGCCACCACACTAATGTTGGCCATCCTCCTTTTCCCTGTGGGCACAATACCAGCCTGGGACAGAAACAGGGAGGTTCTTCCTTAGCTTTGGCTGGCACTTGGGAGGGAGGAAAGGAAATGGACATTTATTGTGTGTTGGGTGCCAGGCCCAGGGACAGGTGCCTTCTCTCCTGAGCTCCAGTTCAGTGACCACTGAGTGAAAAGTTACTGTGAAATAGGATATTCATAAGGTCTCAAAGTATCATCATCACCACCACCACAGAGATAATTTATTCACTATGAAGGGGAAAATGTACCTTTACAAGAAACAGATCCAGAAATTTCACCCCTCCACCAAGTAACCAGCTTTATTACTAGTAGCAAGACTGCCTGATGTTATATGCTTCCTGGTGCAATGTAATATGAAGCACACGGCACTAAGTAGCAAGAACTACTTAGTGTTCTTGCTCTAAGAAAAAGGTTACCTTAATTGAAAACCTCCTCCAGACCAAACTCAGGAAACACAGGGGTCAGTGAAACAGCTCAATCACCACAAGGAAACACCTACACAGAGCATGGGACACTGCACATGATGACTGGCCTGCACTGTAAAAGTTTAAAAAAAAAGAAAAAGAAAGAAAAAGAGAGAGAGAGAGAGAGAGAGAGGGAGGGAGGGGGCACCTGGGTGGCTTAGTTGGTTGAGTGTCCAACTTTGGTTCAGGTCATGATCTTGCAGTTCTTGGGTTCGAGCCCCACATCAGGCTCTGTGCTGACAGCTCAGAGCCTGGAGCCAGCCTCGGTTCTGTCTCTCCCTCTCTCTCTGACCCTCCCCGACTTGCATGCACACACACTTGCGCTCTCTCTCCTTCAAAAATAAACATTAAAAAATGTTTTTAAATGACAAGGTCACTAAAAATAAACAAAAAACAACAAACACTGTGTGTGAGTGTGAGTGTGAGTGTGTGGGTGAGATTTTTTTTACCGTAAAAGTGACTTCAAAACACAACCAAATGCAATGTGTGGACCATGACGGGCTCATAGGTTTTTTTTGTTGTTGTTTTTAAATTTTTAATGTTTGTTTATTTTTGAGACAGAGCGAAAGACAGAGAAAGAGAGAGAGAGAGAGAGACAGCGCGCAAGCTAGGGAGGGTCAGTGATAGAGAAAAACAGGATTTAAAGCAGGCTCCAGGCTCCAAGCTGTCCGCACAGAGCTTGATGCGGGGCTCAAACTCACAAACCATGAGATCATGACCTGTGGCTCACAGTTTTTAAAAACTCCAGCTCTGAGAGATTTGTGATGAGTGGGGTAGTGTGAACACAGACTGGACATTAGATGACACTGTGGAGTTATCCGTTTTCTTATGCATGATCATGAAACTGTGATTATGTAGAAGGCTGTCCTTATTCAACTGAAATTTTTAGGAGTAAAGAATGATCCTGGCTGCAACTCATCTTCACATGGCTTGGCCAAAAAAAGAAAGAAAAAGAAAAGTACAAAGAGAGAAAACAAATGTGGCAAAACCCGGACAATTTCTGAACCCAGAGGGCAGACACTGCGTTATCACTGTAGTCTTTCTCATGTTTGACATTTTGCACGATAAAAGCTGGAACAGGGCGGGCCCAGCAGGTCTGGGTGAAGAGAACACACAGGGAGGCTGTTCACCACGTGAGAAGACACCAGGGCAGGGGCTCTTGTACAAGATTAAGAGTTCGAGGCTGGGCAGACTGGTTTGTGACGTTACTTTGGGTCTCAGGAACACTATCCCTTCTCAATGCCAGCAGTGTTTTTGTCGAACACTGACACCCTCACCCAGCTGGCTAGTCCCCACATCTGCAACACAAAAACAGGCACAGGTAGATTTATCCGAGCTCTCAAAACGCTTGTTGTATTAAAAACCAATTCTGTCTATACTTCAGCGCAGAACTTCGTGCACAGTGAAGAAGGCTGGCATTTGCTTTGCATCACACGTCCTGGGAGTACACAGTCCCAAATGCCAACACACACACACACATTGGTCAACACTGACCTTTGGCTGGCAGCTGGGCTGCTGCCCTGCAGCAGACCAGTGTGCTGAGTTCCGGGACTGCTCAGCTCCGCTCTGCTGTGACTCTGGGCTGAGTGACTTCATCGAGTCACAGCCTGGAGATAAAGCCACCAAAACATGAGGAACTGCTCAGCAGGCAGGTCCTGACAAGTCCCTTGTTTGTTTATTTTTGACTTTTAAAAAATATATAATTTATTGTCAAGTTGGCTAACATACCATGTGCACAGTGTGCTCTGGGGGGCGGGTGGCGGTAGATTCTGTGGTTCATCGATCACTTACATGCAATACCCAGTGCTCATCCCAATAAGTGCCCTCCGCAATGCCCATCGCCCATTCCCCCCCCCCCCCACCAAGTCCCTCATTTAAAGCAGTTTTTTCTACTCAGACATCAAGGTTTCTCAGTGACGTTCCAGAGAACTGGAGCGAAAGTCCCTTAAGCTTGCCTCTGAGTGCGTTCCGCTTTCCTCACATACAGAGCGTGGTTTAGCTGGAGCCTCTGGGACGCTCACCACTTAGCAAGGTGTCGCTGACACTGAAATGTGCCTGTGGATGCTGGCCCGTAACCGTCCGTGTGTTCATGTAGCTCACAGAAAGGCCCCATGCATCACTCCGCACTCAAACTCATGCACCTGGGCTGAGACCGTCTGAGCACGCCCACAACAGAGGCCAGCTCTGCGATGGGAGAGCCTTGTGAGGATCAAAATACTCCCCTGTGACGTTAATATAGATTAGTATAATGTTATTAGTTATTAATATAATAGTTATATTATACAGTAATCTATAGTATAGATGATAACATGTTATATATTATAATAATGTTATACACTATTTTATATTGTTATATACATATTATATTAATGTTATATACTATATATCTTATATTGTATGTTACATTATATTACTACATATATTACTACATACATTAACATCTCAGGGGAAGATTTATATATATATATATATGTCAGAGGCCATCCTCCAGGACAAAACCCTCCAGGTAAAAAACACAACAACCTGTACATGGCGAATAAGGTGATGTTCTGGGTAGAAAAAGAAACATAAAGACAGAGGTCTGAGGAGGCACCGAAATCGGGCATGTGAAGTGATGAAAAGTCCCTCAGCCTGGCTGGCAGCTGATGGCACAGAGCTGGCCTGACAGGAAAATGGGACACTACCCGCCCGCAGAGCTGGGGACCCGTCAGAGAAGAGAGGCAGTGCGCCCATGGCAGAGGCGAACAAAAGCACTCAGGAGGGAAGAGACTGCGACCCCAAAGAGGGTAGGGATTGTTAAATTGCTAAGGAGAGAGGACTGCTGTTTAAAATATGCTCCATAATGGGGCGCCTGGGTGGCTCAGTTGGTGGTTAAGCATCAGACTGTTAACAGAGTGGACACCACTCTGGACACAGAAGCGGGAGGGGAGCAGAGACCCAAGCACAATGTCTTGAAATCACACACACACAGTGCACGCACCCAAGTCAGCAGCTGATTTGGGCTAAGTCGTCACAAATTATTCCTGGAGGGAACAAGTGGGTATTTGTTCAGCAGAGAAATCAGCAAGACTAGTAGAAACTAAAAAGGAAAGAAAAAGTGGCAAACACACAGTCGGGTACTTGTAAGATTTATCAAGGCCCAGCAACCAGAAGAAAATGGCATCCAAGAACAGGCTCTTCAGGGTTACCTGAAGCCTAGGATAATTCACTCAAATAAGCCCTCTGTTACAAGAAGCAAAACTCTAACTCCAGCAACTCCACCCTATAAGACAGACGCACACAGCGGCTGGACCCCTCCCCAGGGCTAAGGAGCACACTCTCTGCAGAAACTTCCCCCTCTGCCCACGTGAGCACAGAGGGGAAGTTTTGGAACCAGTCATTTTGGAATTAATGCCTCTGTACAGATAGTTATAACCCTTCCTTCCCCCAAAATGCAAACACAGGGGCACTCCAAGGCCTACAGCCAACCAAAGCCTCCTGTTACTGTACTAAAGGTGAGGATGTGTGCCAAGAAAACAAGACAAACCCATGACACACAGCACAGGTGACAACGGGGTGGAACTTCTAGTTTTCCAGAAGGGCCACCTGGGGCTTTCTTCTCCATCAGGAAACTCAGGGAAGAACCGACT
This sequence comes from Suricata suricatta, assembly GCF_006229205.1. Taxonomy (NCBI): domain Eukaryota; kingdom Metazoa; phylum Chordata; class Mammalia; order Carnivora; family Herpestidae; genus Suricata; species Suricata suricatta. The sequence continues at coordinate 20,879,478 of NC_043711.1, forward strand.
GGTACTTATCCCAGGGACTCTGAGACCAACTCAGACCCTCTGAGCCTCCTCTTCCATTAAGCCACTACATTGCCCAAGTCTCGTGGAAAGGAAAGAAACTTGAAATACAAATAATAGAAGTGGGTTGGGAAAGGGAACAGCCAGGGGAAGGCTTGAGAAGCAACTTACTTAGGAAAGCTTGGGAACAGGTGGACCTGTTCAGGAAGGAGGGGAAAGAGGAGACTGGGGAGAAGGCAGTCTGAGTGGGTTCTGCTCCAACCAAAACAGAAAATAAAGCTGGGGGAAAGAAACGGTGAGGGCGAGAGGGCAGGAGGAAGTAGTACTGGGAATAGAATGCATGACTTTACAATCCAGGTATTGCAAAGTAGCGGGATTTAAAAGCGAACGGGAGATAGCAAATCTTTGAGGAATGAAAGCAGGAAAAAGCCAGCATCAGACTGGGGATTTAGAGATGAGGGTTAAAAGTGAGAATAGGAGGCTAGGAAGAAACTCTAAGAGGGGGCACAAAGGACTGCTCCAATTGGGGGTTTATGGCGCTAGGCTGGAAAGTGGAGTAGCTTAACTCGCGATGACAAGGTGGGGGTGGGGGGAGCGAGACTTTAGGCAGGTATCTGGAAAGAGAGGCGTGTGCAAGCGGTAGGAGAGGAGGTGGGGTGAGCCCGGGCTAGGGGCTGTAGCGATAAGGCGAGGGACTCAGGACCGTGGTCGGGGGCCAGAGCCTCCTCTAGTTTGGGAATGCCTAGTCCGGGCTCGCGGGCAGAAGGCACCCCTGTCAGGCCTTAACTCTGGAGGCAGGAGGGTCCCCGAGGCGGAGCTGGGCCTGCGGTGGTCGTACTGGGCCTCAGGAGGGTGGGGGTCCGAGACTCACGCATCAATGTGCTGAAGGCCACGACGCCGAGCAATCCCTGCAGGAAGATGCCAAAACTGTGCATGAGTGCGCCGCTCTCGCAGCGGCCCGCACCGGACGCGATGGTGGAGGGTGGCCCGCCTGGCAGCCCGCGGCTCGCGTTCCCGGCGGGGCCCTGCATGGCGGGCCTGGCGGAGG
>NC_043711.1:20880622-20906882 GCF_006229205.1 Suricata suricatta
GACCACAGGTGGAGCGGACCAGGTGAGCGGGGCTGCACGTGGCGGAGTGAGCCTCAGGACCCTGAGCTCCAGGTCGGGAAGGCAGGAGCAGGGATCGTCTGCGACTAAATTCTTTTCCTTTCCAAGATAAAGCCCTCGTAGCCTACAGAATTTATTAAAAACATTCCTGGATTCCACCCTCAGATTCCGATTCAGTAGTTCTGAGACGGAGCAGAATAACCTGCATTTTCAGCAAGCGGCCTAGATTATTTGAAGGAGGTAGTGAGCCAAACAATCCAAGACTCCGCACACAGGAATATTCCTTCCAGTCCGGACATTCGGCGTCCTTCTATTTTCCTTTAGTACGAATATTGTGGCCAAGAGTTTATCTTAGATTCCTCAATCTGGGTCGACTCCCCTCCCCCCCTTTCCTGAACATAATGTAAATGGTCATTTCAATCCAGTTGCGGCCGTTTAAAAATATACAAAGTTTATACTGATAATATGTGAACATATCCCCATCTTGTTCTTTTTGAACGTGCTTCATAAAGACAAATTGTTGGGAAACTCGGAGTCTCTAACGCCTCCCTCCACACATGCATGCTTACTCCCACTTAACCCTTTGACTCCTTGGACCGAGCTATCTATTAGGGACTCTAGTTCCTATTGTCTCATCTACCCTCCCAGCGCCTCTGCCTTTTCTCCAGACACCTCTTGTTGATGCTCTCAAGTCCCTAGCCTTCCTGCTGCATCCACTTAATGACCATGTACACATGGTACTATAGACACTGGGCTATATTTGTGGAATAATAAATACTGCATCTAGGGAAACTGTCCCTAAAAGATAGTCACCAATGAATTCCAATTATATAAAAGGGCTAAATGCCACACAAAAGCTTTCTTGGCTAACAGGAATACTAACCTGATTATCTGGAGAACAGAAATGCTGTTGGTTCTGGAGAGCCAATTCTCTAGCCCTTCCCTTACAATGCGCTTCATAGCTCTGGGTCTTAAATGGCATTTTAGCTGTGCATACTAGCGTTCCTTTTCTGCCGAATAAACTGCTACTCATGCCGAAGGCCTGCCTCACTTCCCTCTCCAGTGGGCTTCCACTACTTCGTGTACACTATTTCACTAGAACTTTTCATGCTACTAAATCATATGGCTTTACGTGTCTCTCTCACACAGCTGTGTGAGTTCCCAGAGGGCGGGAACTGGTTTTTATGCACCATTATAGCCAACATAGCACCTGGCACACAGAACATGGCAACACTTTTTTTTTAATTAAACTGAATTTTAATTTATAAAATTTAAAACTCTCCACAAGTATTGACCATGGGAAAATACAGAAAATCAGGTTAAGAAAATAAATAGGTAAGGGGAAATCGCATGACTGCCTTTAAATCTAAGAAGGTCTCTTACGGGGATGCTCAACAGCTACAGTCCATGTTCAGAGGGAATCAAACAAGAGGATGTGTACTTAAAGCAGAAGGGATTATGGGCTAGGTATAAGGAGACTGCTAATTGCTTGAAGATACAGGCAGCTTAAGGAAAGTTGCACGTAAGAGCTGAAGAACGACGTTTTTGACAAAGTACTGCTCTGCACTTCCAGATGTGGAGGCCTGTTGCTGCTGTACCAAAACAAATGTAGACAAGAAGCATTCGTCTGCGATCAGGGGCAGATTCCCCAATGCCAGGAGCAAGGTCGCTGTGGGGGGAAATTCTGCTCTTGCTACCTTTCCTGACCTGCAATTAAAAGGTCCCTAAGTCCAGAGGGTAAAGGTCACACAGCAGGGGAAGGGGGAGAATTCTGGAAAGGTTCATTTTATTAAAGTAGAAAGGAACTTTCTCCTCCTTCCAGAGATGATTCTGAGGCTCCACTGGAAAGAGTTTTGGATTTACTCTGGCCAAGATGTCTTCTTTGCTGTCAAATGAAGTTAAACACAGCTTAAGACCTGTTTTAATGTTCTTACAACCACTTAAAACTGCCATAATATACCACAAGTTTATATACACTCTTAATTACAAAAAACCCCCACACAAAGTATTAATCCAAAATAGTTATCTTTTAATCCCTTGAAGTTAAACCCATCAAACTTGATGAGAGTAATTTTAATATGTATTCTTGTGCATATTTCTCCTTAAGTATACTTTATCCTCAACTCTTAACTTTTAAAATTAAGAGAAAAACAGCAAGCAGGAAGGATACAATGCAATATGCATTTTGTTTTGTTTCAAACAAGCAGCTTAAAAAAAAGGGGGACCGGGGGATAGCATATATTAAACAAAGTGCATCAGTTCCAACAAGTTAATATTACAAAGAGGCCTAAGGAGAGTGCTGGAACCAGCCAGAAGTCCCACCCTGGCATGCCTCTGATTGTCTTTAGAGAATATTCAACCCAAAAAAGAAATGAAGAGGAAAAGAAATGAGCAATTTTAAATTTCAAAAGAAACATTCAACTACACTTCCTAGAAACTTCCTGCAAAAGGAGATCAAGGAACTTTCCAGTTTTAACTCTGTCTCAACTTTGTAGGGGCTCTTTCATCATCCGCCTTGTGACTTGATTTTACCCCTAAAGCCTACCCTCATCCTTCAAGCACCCCTATTTGGCCAAGCCAGGCATGGAGTTTGGTTGACTGAACCACGCAGAAGGAACCTCTCAGGACTGAGCTTCCATACACCCTGAGAACAGGCACCATCAGCAACAGTGGCATCATTTCACTAGTCAATATCACCCTTCGTCCCCAAAATAGCCAGAGACCCTTGCCTCCCATGGCTCAGGGTCCACACTTGACTGCTGGTGTTGAGGACTTGTGCAGCAAGGCTGTAGATTTCCTTTTAAAACAGTCCTTTGTGATAGGCCTTAGCACCGGGACAGACCCAAACAGTGTGTTAAGTCAGAAAGGACATAAGGGGAGGGAGTTTTAGGCCTATTTCTTCATTCCCCCATCTCCTGGTTTTGCTGGTTCTTGTGAAAAATCCAAGAGTTCTGAAACACCAGAAGCAAGAAAACATTTCACCTTTAGTGGCCACCACCTTTTCTGTATCTTTACCCCAAAGGCTGCTCTCAAAAACAAGGCTGCCTATGTGGTCTGGAACAAGTACAGAGGAAACCCCAAGTGGGAAAGCTTGGAACCAGATACACATGGACTGGGCTTTGAGTTTAGAACTCTTCTGCAAAAACTCCAAGTCCACAGGTGGCTTACTTGGATAGATTGAAATTTCCAAAGTACATACATTCTCACACAAGGCGTGAGAATCATAGAATTCACTAACAAAACATTGTAAAGTGAATAGTCATGAAAGAATTATAATTGCATGAAAGGGACTGGATTTTTTTTTTTTTTTGGTTTTGCAAGCGGCTTTTTCTACAGTTTCTGAGACAGCACCATGACCATAACATATGGTAACTTACGGTGGAACCAGGACAAGACATTCAAATTTTAAAAGGGGGTCCCTGGTTCCCACCAAGATTTATACTTCACTTGTTAGTGATGTCTTCTCCTTCATTTTCATAAGGCCAAATGATAGCACAGAACACTTTTGAACTTACACACACACACACACACACACACACACACACACACACACCCCTAGAATACAGGACCAGTGTTCAAATCAAGTATATGTTTCCACCATTGAGACTCAGCTCCTAACATCTCTCTCAGAGCTGCTGTGGGTATCAATCAAACTAGTGAATGGTGTCTGAAATACAAGTCTTTGGTGATAGGTGCCAAGTAAATGTGTCTGTGAGTCTTCCCAGTATATCATTCTTACCTACTGTTAACAATTCCCTGATGTTCTGTGTGTCCCCTAGAACTACTTTTTGGCTTGAGAGAGGGGAATGGTTCTGAGTCATATTCTACCTAAGGCCTCCTAAAGCTTTTAATCTGTATTCAGATGCCACATTAGTGACAGGATTAATACAAGAGTGAGTAAAATATATTCAAGTCCTCAGGAAGCTTTGGTCCAAGGCCCTCTCTCTCACAGTGAGAATAATTTTACTTCCAGGAGAAGAGGCATATAAAGGCCGAGCTCTGAACTGGTTTTCCACGTCTGCCTCTATCATAATCCAATACACATTTACCAAGAAGCCCATGTCTTCCAGAAGTTGCTAGGTACCCTTCTCTGACCTCATGCATCTACAACATAGATGCTGGGAGCCACTTACACTGCTAAAGACGGGCAGATAGGTAAAGCCCCATTAATGCATCCCCTGCATTAGAAGCCTCAGCTCTCCTTCAGCTGAGAAGGATGAGGGCAGTTTACAAAGGAAAATAACACAGTTCCCAGAAGCCCACAGAATAGTCAACATGTTATAGCAAATTTCATGTGCAAGGATTTCCCTAACACACTAACATGGGCTAATAGTGGTCAGTCAACTTCAAGTTCCAGGGGGCTGCTAGAAGTCCATTCACCGGTTTCTGAGCTTGTCAATTCAGGATCAAAAAGTGGATCATGGAAAACTTTCTGACCCCAGGCAGCTGCGGAGCCAGCTGAAGGTGAAATTCAGACAAATGCAGCCCCTCACAATGTGCCTCTCATAAATTTAAGTTGATACCTTTAGAAAACAAAGTTCATGTACCATGTACCTATGTGCAATATACAAACATTTTATCCCACCATGGTGAGTTATCATGAGGTTTAAAATCTGTTTCAGAATCACAGGAATCAGACTGTCACTGTTGTCCAGCCAAGCCCCCGCATCTTTATAAGGGAAATGGAGTCTAAATTTATACAATAACAATAGTAAAAAAAAAAAAAAAAGCCCCAGAACAAATTCCCAAATAATTATCTTCTCTCATTTAATATCTGGGAGTGGGGTAGGGGTATACAGTTCTCTTTAATGCAGTTGCCTGAGAAACTACATCTCACTATGAGAACGCAAGAAATATTAAGGGAAACCCAACTTCGAGTCGGCTTCTAAGAGGAAGCTGAGCTTGAATGATCATGGTATAGACAGACAAGCCGGCTGAGGCCAGACTATATCCAGATCCAAGAGAATCAGGGCTGTGAGTTTCACCTTTCCAGGGGGTTTGCCCCCTTTCGGCTATGGTTTCTGGAGAAGGTAAAGAGAGACAATACAACATATTCATTGTTGTGTTTGGTAAATTCCCTCTCATAGGAAGTAAATCTCATTTCCCTAAATAAAACAACATTGTCAACTAAGTCTAGATATTTTCCCCCATTGATCTTCTTTAAAGAACCCCCTCTGCCCCCTCTGCCTTAGTGCCTTAACTGCTGAGCTCTCCAGAAATAGAATTATGTTAGCTACGCCTCCCTCCTCCAAATCTATCTACTTAATACTAATTGTTCCCAGGCATCTTTTATATATGCTTCTCTTTCATGGACAAGAATTAATTAAAATTTTAAAACTTAGATATCTAAGTTCAAAAATATTAACTTTTACTTAAATGAAGCTTCTTTCCAGGTCTAACTGGTGGCAAATGAAGCAAGGAATAGATGCTTTAATATATGATTTGGTTGGAGGCTTGAGTTAAGGTGATTCATATATGATCCAATGACACAGGGGTACAGACTAGAGAATGTCTGCCAATGTCTATACACTGGTGTGGGGAGGGGGGAGAGGAAGAAAGGAAATATCACAGTCTGTTTAAATTTCTAATAGTATTACCTTCTATTTGGATAGTTTTTGAGAATTCTGTAAATTCAGTTTTTTTGTTTTAAAACATTTTTAAACCCTGAAGATGAATGATTAGGTGTAAATTTTCAGGTGACTAGGATAATTAAAAAACAAAACACTCAGCAATTCAAACCATTTAAAGGAAACAACCTATGTGTGTGTCTTTCCTCATTCCTCACAGCTGGAAAAGTACAGCAAATCCTATTACTCTACAGTAGCTAGCAGTGCGGTCTTAGGTGAAAATTCGCCTGTAGTTTCTTGTCAACTTGAGTTGGGCCTAGAGAAACACCTAAAAGAAAACCAAGTTGTTGAATTGCTGAGTGGAAACCCTCAGCTTGTAGATTACATTCAATTTAAAGGTTTAACCAAAAAGACATGTAACTGTGACTAGGCAAAGAGGTCTGCAGAATCCTTAACCACCGCTCAATCTTCATACGGCTACTGAGGACATAAGGACACCATCTTACAGAAATCCCGTGCTCTGCATCTCCCTCTAAAATGTTTTCTCTGTTGTGCTTCTACCCTATCTGCCTGGAGACCCCGAGAAAGAAAGGGAGATGGGCTTACTGTGGGTCCAAAGAACACCTACTGATTTTTACCCAAAGTGAGGGCTTTAGAAAGGAAACAGACAACTGTAGAGAAAAGTAAAAATAAATTAAAAGCCACTGAAGTCCTTGGGAGGACTGATGGGGAGAGAGCAACGATGGAAATGCCCATAATCTTTGAGAGACCACCTAAAACAGGGAGCCCGTGCTGGGTCCAGACGGGGAACAATGACAGCAGCATTCTCAGATCAGGTCAGGAACTGTGTAAGGGCTCACATGTGATTTTAAAGAAAGCAAACAGTGGTGGTGGTGGTTTTTTCCCCCCTCCAGCTTCTGTCATAGTTTTAGTGTTCATGTTGCTGAAAAATGGCATCATACAAAAAACCTTATACATGGCTGTAAGCTCAATCATCAACAGAGGTAGTAAACAAAGGAACTCCTAAGGATAGATTTTAAAATGGATCAAAGTGTGACTGTACATTCAAAACCCTAGAGCCACGTAATCATCCCCAAAATGAACAGTTTTAATTTAAAAAAGCTTAAAAACACAATGACAATGAAGCACTGATGTGCCTTAGGCACAGTCCCAAATCAGTGCCGACTTAAAGCTATGTCCTCTCTTTCCAAGAAAGGGAAAGCAGAGAACAAAGTTCAATCTACAGTGGGAAGGAACAGAACAAAAAGAAAACAACCATGAGGGTGCTTTCCAGCAGCCTAGATAATTCTTCGTTTTCAGGCCACACCACCGGAAATGCTTATGCTTCTTATGGGAGTCTTTTCTTCACGACCTTTATTATTTTTTTTTAAACTGCAATCTGCTGACCAACAGATGCCCACATCTCCCTGGCAGGAGAGCCACTTCCGTGCAGGGTTTGCTTCCTCAGTGTGGGTCCTCCTTCCCTGAAAGTGCAAAGAGAGCGAGCGGACCTCTGCAGGGCCCGGAGCCCAGGACCGTGTCCGTGCCACTTGCAGAGTGGGGAGAAGGGTTTGCTGCATTTGTGCTTCAAAGACACAGCTCACTTTGGTCATCCTTCTCAGTTGGCAAACTGCTCATAGAAAGCAAACTTGATCCTCTCTATGTGATGGCAGAGTTTGATGGCAGGGCCCAGTTTTAAGTCCATGCATTCTTGAACAGTAGGAAGGGTAAGGAGCAATAGGGCCTGCCCATCAATTTCCTGTTAAGGCATAAAATACAGATTATCTGTGATGTGACCATGGATGGCAGCTCCATCAAGTCAGCCTTCACTTTGGTCTGTGTCACAGTCAGAGTCCCTGGGCTTTCCTCCATAACTTTCCCCTTTAAACAAGTATCACACAGTTTCTTCTAAGTGCCCCTCACAGTCCTCCACACTAATGAGTCTTCAGAATTAATTACAAACTTTGACTAAGGATAAGAATCCATTCCACGTTTTCTGCTCTGCAGAAACAAACTAGTTTTGTAACTGGCAACTAGATGTGTCAAAAGAAGCATCTTTTTAGAGAACTCTTTCTAAAACTGAAAGAAAATATTAATTATAAACTTCAACATTTTCCTGTTCTGTAATATTCATAAAAGGCTGATGAGCTCTTCAAATATGTTCAGTTTGGAATCTCCCCAATTATCCAAACAAAACTTACTTTAATATTTGTTTAAGGTCAAAGACTATTCGTTTCAGAAAACTTGCCTCCAAACTGATCACCACTTTAGAGCCTATCACATTACAGATGTTAATTATTAAAAAAAAACAACAAGCAAATCATTCTTTTAGAAAAGAAGAGCACAATCAAGCAGGGCATGCTTGATTCTAAGCCATTTGAACACCTGGGGGTGGAAACAGAGTCTTAGGGAAAATGGCAATGCGATGATAACCTGCTTCAACTATGGAACAAATCAGATCAATAACCTTTGAGAGTTCTCTTTCTACTACCCCTAAAAGGGGAGACACATTTCTTTCCTTTTGGATAGACATATTTTTCTTCCGACTTGTAAATAAACTGCTGTTTCATCCATAGTTCTTTGCAAAAAGAGAAAAACTAATAAAAATCAAAGGTCTCTCAAATTACCTGGTCTAGAAATATTCTTGCTAACGGCGCACAGTCGGTGGACCTGATGAACCGAACAACGTCAGCCACGCTCCACTTCAGGGGGTTGCTGTCCAGACGAAGCCTTTCAGCAACTTCAATCCTTATTTCCTTCGTTCCCCATAACAAAAACAAAGCGAAAGATGTCAGAGCTATTTTATTCTAAAAAAAAAAAGTCTCTCTATATAAATTCATAACCCTTTGAGGCAAGATTCAAAGTGGTTTGAGGGCATGATTTCTCCCAGCAAAGACGGCCAAGTCCATACATGTTAGGTACTCCGAAAATGTTTGTCTTTGATAATAAGAAATATCAATGGGGAAGAATTTATCTCCAAGTTTCAGCACAAATAATTTGGACAATTTAACAGAGGAAAGTCGTTTTTAAATTTCCCATTGTTCCTTGGTCTATTTCAGCTCAGTCTCTGGCAGGGTGCTGAAGCGAATGGGATGCTACCTGGGAAGAGAGAAGGCTTAACTAATCATCAGGAGAAATCATTTACTGCTCTGTTCATGCCATACATTTATTTTTTTTTAAACTTTTTTTTAATGTTTTATTTATTTTGATACAAAGAGAGACAGAGCATGAGAGGGGGAGGGGCAGAGAGAGAAGGAGACACAGAACCGGAAGCAGGCTCCAGGCTCTGAGCTAGCTGTCAGCACAGAGCCTGACGCGGGGCTCGAACCCACAAACGTGAGATCTGACCTGAGCCAAAGTCGGAGGCTTAACCGACTGAGCCACCCAGGTGCCCCTCATGCAATACATTTAAAATACAACCCAGTTTTATTTTTTAAATATATTTATTTTACTTATTTATTTTTTTATTGAAAGAGAGAGGGACGAAGAGGGGGAGATGGAGGGAGGGAGGGAAGGAGGGAGGGGGAGGGAGGGAGAGGGGGAGAGAGAGAGAGAGAGAGAGAAAATCCCAAGCAGGCTCCACACTGTCAGTGTGTAGCCCAATGCGGGGCTCAAACTCACAAACTGTGAGATCATGACCTGAGCCAAAACCAAGAGTCAGACACTTAACCGACTGAGCCACCCAGGTGCACCTACAACCCAGTTTTAAAATACTAACTTAGGGGCGCCTGGGTGGCTCAGTCGGTTGAGCCTCCAACTTCAGCTTAGGTCGATCTCACGTTCGTGGGTTCGAGCCCCGCATCAGGCTCTGTGCTGACAGCTAGCTCAGAGCCTGGAGCCTGCTTCAGATTCTGTGTCTCCTTCTCTCTCTGCCCCTCCCCCATCATGCTCTGTCTCTCTGTATCAAAAATAAATTAAAAAACATTAAAAAAAAATACTAACTTAACTGCCATTCTTGTAGTGTGTACATTATGAAATATGCATATATGTATATGTTAAATATACCAAACAACATAGTTTAGCAAGAATAAAAAGGATAAATAACTTATTACTACAGGACCATATAGTCATAAAAAAACTAAAAAGAAAAAAAAAAAAGGCAGTTTTCCCTAGACTAAATGACAAGCTACTGCAGATAAAATAGCAATGAAACATTTTTTTTTTTAAACTTAAAACAAGCAGCCACGTAGATGGAATGCCAACATCATTAACCATCATTTCTCAGAGGGCAATTCTAGAAAAAAATGATGGTGCATTTTAAAAATGGTACCTTTGGTGAAGGAGGTTTATTCTCATCATCAGAAAATGAAAAAGTGCGAAGCTCTCTTTTCCTCCGCTGCCTGTCTGGAGGCAGCGACGTAGATAGTTCACTTTGGGTGGGAGAGGAAGAGCAGGACTTTTTTTCGGACATTTCTGACTCTTCCTGGAGCTCGTCCTGTTGCTCAGATGTACTGCCCTCACTTAAGGAATCGTCCTCCCCTTCATCTGGGTCATCCTCATCTTCACCTCCACTTCCCTAGGCGAAATGGAGAGAAAAGGCTCAGTGAAACTCAAGACAAAGCAGCTCCCGGGCCACAAAACCGCCTTCCCCTGGGCAGGGATCTGAGCTAGGCAGGCCTGCTGTGTCTGTGCCACGGAGCAGCAATCTCGGCTGCTAGACAAGACGGTGCATCACAGGTCCTGTACCTGGGGCGAGCCTGCGGGGGTATTATCAACAGATGCAGAGGAGCGTTTCTTCTTATGGACAAAAACATTTTTCCGTCTCTTCCTCCTCTTACTGGCTTTCTTCAGGGCACATGCTAAGTTACTATGCCCACCAGGTGGCCTTCCAATTCTTTTATTTTTCTTCTTTCCATAATAGTGTGCTAAATATGAAGGACAAAGAAAAAGGAGGTAACTTCATGACTTCTGTATACCTCACACCACAAGAAGTTCTACTAGTACAGCAGAGAACAGGTACAGTGTATCTGATTAAGGTTAAACTCCCTCCTGTGGAGTAATCTCATCTGTCCAGATCTTAAATGTACAGTATAATTAGTTCTAACAAACGCATAAACCTAAATTAACCCTCCCCAGATCAAGATATAGAATGTCTTCATCAAGCCAGAAAGTTCCCAGGGTCCCTTCCTAGTCAGTCCCCCTCACAGGAAGCAACCACAACTGTATTCTAATCTCCATCGGTATGGATTAGTTTTGCCTCATCTATAGAACCATTCAGTAGATACTTTTTGGACAAGGTTTCTCGCACTCAGCATGTTTTTGAGTTTCACCTTTGCTGCAGTGTGTAGAAATAGTTCACTCCCTTCTAGTGATGAACAGCATTCCATCATATAGAATATACTAGTTTATTCTCCTGTTGACAGGCATCTGGGCTGTTCCCAGGTTTTGGCTATTATTACGTGGCAGTGAACATTCCTGTACAAGACTTTTAGTGGGCATGCTTCCACTTTCCTTGAGTAAAAGTGCTGGATCATACCACAGATATATGATTAACTTGTAAAGAAACTGTCAGTTTTCTAAAAGGGTTGGATAATTTGACATCCCAACCAGCACTGTATGAGCTGCTCTATACCTCTGCCAACTTGCAGGACTGTCAAGTCTTTTTCATTTTAGTGGATTTAGCCATCCAATTTAGTGGATGGGCAATAATTTCTCATTGTAGATTAGATCTGCATCTCCCTGGACTAATGGTACTGGCGCATTTTCATGGGCTTACTGGCCATGTGGGTATCTCTTTGTGAAGTGCCTACTCAAGTCTTTTATTCATTTGTAAAATGTTTTTCTTTTTGTTTCTTTTTTATTAAGATCTAACTCACAATATAAAATCCATCATTTTATTTTATTTATTTAAAAAAAAATTTTTTTCACGCATGCAAAAGCAAAGGACTTTATTATGAGTTTAGGCTGGCCAAGCCTAAGCTCGGGCTCACAGACTTTACAGGCGGCGCAGTGGATCCATGCTGAGAGCCCCGAACAAAGGCGGGGTAGGGCTCTTATGAGTTTGGGAAGGGGGAGTGACAGGAAATTGTGACATAGGTACAGTGATCCAATTATTATTATACAATATTATTGACAGCAGGTTTAACCATTCACATTGCCTAGAGTATTTGCTACTTTTGGTGGGACCCAATCACAACATTTAGAGTACTGACCAATTACAGAGTGGGCCCAGGACCCTCACGTAAGGCGTGACTAGTCTTAGCCTCCATCTTTAGCCCTGCCCTTAGAAATGTTAAAGGTGTTAGCTGGCCTTTCCTGATTGGGCGTTACAAGGGTGGTCCCTCCTGCCTTGGGCAACGTGTGCCCTTCTGTTGTCTCATGGAGTCAGTTTCAAACCTGCATCCTTACATTCCCCCCTCTGTCTTATAACTGACCCAATCCTGGGTCAGCTATGTTACCACTGTTTTGGTTTAAGGCTACATGCTCTTAAGACCATTAACAGAATAGTTATTTACCAATTTTGGTTTTGGCTCCTCGTTCTTGTCCTCTCTTGTGGTGGCCGCGAACCACAGCTAGACTACCCTGTACAATTCCTGAACTACTGGCATAGAAGTAACATTGTTCCCCTAAAGTCTGGCCTAGCCTTTCTTGGTGTAAGGGGAATTTCTTACTCTGTAAAGGGCACAGGGAAGGAGAACTACCCAATTTTTGCCAGTCTCTATGGTTAATTTGGTAAGGGTCTCTTTTAGGGTTTCTAATATCTGGCGCTGCCTGGTTTACAAAAGTAAGAATGACAGCCAATTTGTTTCCTCATTTCTCAGGATCCTTGGGCATATAAGTGCAATGCGCCTCCATGGTTCTTTCTACATTACTAACCTTAGCCAAATTGGTGGGCCGTCTAGTGGCCACTCGAGGACCCCCCCATTAGAGTCTGGCGGTAGAGGCGTAGGCTCCCCTTACCTTTTGCCGTGTTGAAATCTCATGCCCAGATTAGAGGCAATTAATACCAGCAGAACATAATCAGGAACTTTTTGCTGCTTCCCCAGCTTTCTGGGGCAATGTTTGTCAGTCCAAGGGCAAAGAGACAGGATAGTTTATCTTATTGAACTGGTGAGTCCTCAGGCTTCTGCCGTGCTAGACCAGCCAGCTTCCAGGGTGTTTATTTACCAAGGCTTGACTGGAATGTCCTATTCGAGAGTCCTGCATAGGCTCAGAGACGACCTGACAGCTTTAAGGAACTAAGGTTGCCTTTATGGAACACGGAGCCATAAAGCCTCGTGGAAATGTTGGCTGGATACTTTGCTCACAAAGTTCCCAGAAGCCTCCCCAGGTGAGTAAAGAAGGTCACTTCCTGGCAGGTGCAGGAACCTCAGCATATGCTGTGAACCTCGGGAAGAGGAGTTTGCCCAATTTAACAGGTATTGCAGGCCTGATGGAAAGCGCTGGCTTGGCTTGGCTTCTGGCCCAGAGAGGCTACTAAAAGTTCAACCTGGAGATTCCTTATAAAAGGACCCAGCAAAGCAAGCCTTATAAAATCCTCATGAACAATCTTTATTCTTGCTGAGCTTATGTAAATAATTAGGCCAGGTTGTTAAGACTGGACTCGTTCCACCAATGTATTGGTCTCGATTTGGCTATCTCTGATAATGGAGGTTTTTTAGAGAGAAAAACTGTTTCAGCAATGCACTACTGTAAATGTAATTCTAGTTCTGAGTGTCTTTAAATATTTGTTAATGGATTTCAGGCTTGTTAGTCTGTGAGGATGATATTTAAAATGGGGGTCACGCCTTTTCAAAAGACTTAAAGGTGGAATTCACAGATATGCAACTAAACAAAAAATTCAGCCCCTTTTAAAGTTTCAGGCATCACTCTGGAATTAAGTAGGCCAGCTCAGAAGAACCCTCAATCTGGTGAGGTGATCCAGATCCAGTCGATCAGCTTAAACTGACCCTCAAAAAGATTTTGGCTCCACAGATCTCCAGCCCTGCTCCAAAATCCATCATTTTAAAGTGTACATATTCATCGCCTCTCCGCCTTTTGGCTAAGATCAAGTGTAAAGTATACACATTCAGTCATTTTCAGTACATTGTTCAGTATGTTGTGCAACAATCACCACTAATTCCAGAACACTTTTTTAAAAATTTTTAAAAAATTGAGGTAAAAGTCATATAACATACAATTAGCCTATGTTCACATGTACAGTTTGGTGGTATTTAGCATGTTCACAATGTGTACAACTAGCAGCTGTCCTGTCGCTGTCACACTTCTCTGATTCCTGAGTTGTGGGAATATTTACTGTGTTCTGGAGAGGAATTCTCTGAGAAGCTTTCAATTTTGGTGATTTTTTCCTTTATATCAGTGCATTGTATGTCCTCTCTAAGAAATCTTTGCTTACCCCAGGATCTCAAGGCTATCTTGTTTTCTTCCAGAAACTTTATCATTTTAGCTTTTTACATTAGGTCTGTGATACACCTTGAATTAGTTTTCAAATACAGTGGGGTAGGAGCCAAGGAGTTTTGTTCTTGTTTTTTTTATTTTGAAATCCAATTGTACCAGTGCCATTTGTTGAGAGAATTTCCTCTCCCTGTTATGTTTTTCATCTTGGCTGAAAATCATGTAACCACATAAATTTGGGTCTATTTGTGGGCCTTATGTTCTGTCCCATCACTGCGTGCAACTACTTAATCAATACCCCACTACTGATTACTATTCCATTATGGTAAAACTTAAGTTAGAGTAAGTTCACCAACTTTATTCTTCTTTTTCAGGATTGTTTTGGCTATTCTAGATCCTGTGCATTTTCATATAAATTTTAGAATATAAAGACAATTCCAAAAATGAACCATATATATTCTAGCTCTAAATATGTATATGTTACATATTAAAGTAATAACAAAATTGAATGTAATTTTTTAAAAAAAAGTGAATTCTAAAGTATATAAATCATATAATATCACGCAAATTTCTAACTGGGAAAAATTATAAACACTCTCTCCAAAGTCTAGGCTTACATCATTATGAAAAATAAATTTAGATGAAAAGTATAATAAAATCCACATATCTTCCATAAGCTCAAAGTGACACACATGTATTTAGAGAACAGGATACTTCACTTAGACTAATAATTGCAATATGCTAAACTTAGTGCTGAATCTGACACAATAATAAGCTAAGACAATTCCTGCCTTTAAGGAGTTTATAATCCAACAAATACAAATATAAATTACAAGGCTGGACTCTTATATGATTTTGTGATTCAAACATTGGTCAGCAAGCCCATCATCCTAAATGACCTTAGCTCAGCACCATCAACAGTGTATCGGAGCTCGCTGGAAAAGCAGACACATTTAGATCCCAGATACCCACAGACCTGATGAATCAGAACTTTCATTTTAATAAGATTCTCAGCTGATCTGCATGCATGATAAAGTGTAAGAGGCACAGGATTAGAGGTCCCTAAAAGAAATCTTCAAATTTAAGAAGGTAAAATCTTCCTCTGTATTAAGTCTCCCAAGTGATATCAGGACTTGTAAAATTTAAGGAAGGACAGAATTAGAATTTTGTCTTTGGGCAACAATGCTGTGACAAGGTTCCAAATTGGAAATTTCATCTTGTATGACTTTTTTTGGGGGGGGGGGGTTGCAGTTTCACATGGGAGAAGATAAGCAATGAGAGGGAACAGGTGTTATTTTGACAGTTCTGAGTGAGGCCTGCAGTTACCTCCTCTCCTGTTATTGATGCCTCCCAACCTCCCAGGCTTCTGTGCTGCTCCCGGCAGACATGGGGCACACTCTTGCGCCCCTGCCCAGAGCACTCTCACTCTGCGGTCTGCACAGCTGGCTCTCTTGCTTCCTTAAACTTGTCACCTGGCATGAAGCCCTCCCTAACCATCTGTGAACAGCACCCCGCCTCCTAGCCTTCTCACACCCCTACCTTGCTTGCTTAAGTTGCTTCACTTTTCTCCACGGTACCTATCTCTACTCGTTCACTTGTTTATGATCTACCTCCCACATTAAAATGAAAACTCAGTGAGGATGGGAATTTTTTTTCTTTACTGTAGCATCCCAATCCCAGTGCTGGAACAGTGGTGGCACACAGTGGACCCATAATAAGTACTTGCACACTGTGTGAATGAATTACATATCCTATTCAATGCAACAGCTAGTTTATATACATACTGTACATGAAAGTTAGCAAACTGAGGTTTGTGGGCCAAATATGGCCCATGGCCTCAAGCTAAACATGGCTTTTACATCTTTAAAAGTGTTCTTTGAAAAGTAAAAATAAAACAGAGAAGAATATGCAGCAGAGATCATATGACCAACATCCTAAAATATTCATTATCTGGCCCTTTAGAGAAACAGTTTGTATACCTCTGCTATAGGTGCACGTCTGCAAACTAAAAATTTTCCAAGAGATAAGTATGGCCAGCTGTTACAGTTAGCAAGTTTGAAGAACCTGACTCACTATATTTGGTCTTTGTAAGCACAGAGCAGTTCTCAGAACACTTGTCCAGAACCATCCGTGGGCCGAAGAGGTTAGGACAGCACTCTAGTTTGATGCAGGTTTGCCGGCAGAACTCGGTCACTCGGTCCGCTGTCTTCACTACTTCGACAGTAGCCCGGTAACTCTTTCCTTTGTATCTGCCGTGGAAGATGCCAGACATAGAGTTTACTGGGCTAGTGATTACCCAGAAAAAATCAAGTGCATGCACAGACCTGAAAAATTTCTTTGCTTTTCAGAAGAGTCTATGCCCTTTATAGTTTAAGGATTCTGAATATGAGTTTATGCATATTGGACTTAAATCAAATTTATCACCTACATAGCTATGACAGCTACTTAAAAATTTTTTAAAAATTAAAAAAAAATTTTTTTTAATGTTTTGTTTATTTTTGATTCAGAGAGTGACAGAGCATGAGAGGGGGAGGGGCAGACAGAGAAGGAGACACAGAACAGGAAGCAGGCTCCAGGCTCTGAGCTGTTAGCACAGAGCCTGATGCGGGGCTCGAACCCACGAACGTGAGATCTGACCTGAGCTGAAGCCGGAGGCTTAACCGACTGAGCCATCCAGGCGCCCCTAAAAAAAATTTAACTTTTATTTATTATTGAGAGACAGAACATGAGCAGGGGAGGGGCAGACAGAAGGGGAGATACGAGTCCAAAGCAGGCTTCAAGCTCCAAGCTGTCAGCATAGAGCCTGATGCAGGGCTCGAACCCACAAACCGCGAGATCATGACCTGAGCCAAAGTTGGACGTTTAACTGACTGAGTCACCCAGGTGCCCCCCAGCACCTCACATTGAATTTTTATAGTAGCAAATAAGGCTCTTGCTTTCTGGTTCCTCAGGTTAAGGTTTTCAAATAGGAACTTCTACACTAACTACTAAAAGCAAAGTGACTTCTAGGAAGTCTTTCTTTACCCTTGGGCAGTGATCCTCAGGGTGTGGTCATGGACCAGGTTGACCTACCAACTATCTCCCATCCACGCATGGCAAGACCAGGTCAGAAACGAGCAAATGTTTTTAAACTTTCACAGTAATTTGCAAAAGTAATTTTATGGCTCTTAAATCTAAAAACAAAAAAAATTATTCTTACATTCTATGTCTTTTAAATTTCCTATTTCTTGCAACTCATTTTTACCATATTTTAATGCAGTGCTGGCCCACAACAGGATAGAAACTTAAAAAGGAAAGCAAACCTGGTCCTTCACCACAAACAGCTGAAGAACTGTCAAAGGGAACATAACTATTCTAACATTATTCATGAAAGAAAGGATTCTGTGGCCTGTTAAAGACAAATTGAGAATAAAGGGCAGAAAAGTCTACTCACTTGGCCTTTAGGACCTCCCCGCATCCATGCCACACAGAGTCTTTGTCCAGCTGCAGCTCCCGAAGGACACGGCTGGGTTTATAGGCTGCATTGATAAGTAAAGTGAGGACCTGCACTCCGTTTTTAAAGCAGAAATATGGGTTCGGAAATGAGAAAAGCAGACCATTAGAATCTTGCTATCACCCAGAATGTCATTTAGGAGATTAATTCTAATAATATTAATTAATAAATCCCAACAAAATCATAATACTGAAGATATAACTACTGACCAAAGTTGCAAATAAGACAATAACCATGTCTTCTTAGACATCATGGTCAGGAAGAAACTGGCACCATGAGTTAAAAATTACTCTGGCATATGCTTGTAACTCCTTTGCCAGTCACGTATATACAGAAGCTTGGCCTCCCCAGACCCTGGCCTGCCACCCCATGGACTAAAAACCCCGATAGTCTTTCTAGATGTTGAGTGCAGCGTGTGGTGACCTGGCTGGAAAGCTCAGCAGGTGCAGTGGGCGAGCAGCTGTCTCATTGTCCCTGTGATCGCCACACAGCCTCTGACTCCTAGACTATGCCCCCGCTCATCCTGGCACAGCTCTCAGGTGGCCTCTGACAAAAGACCTGTCTGTCAGCAGAGGTGAACTTGCTATTGCGTGTGGAAAACTGCTTAGGTAATGTTCCCTCGTTAGAAAATGTAATGACGTGTCCAGTTCATGGAACAATCCCTACGGGCGAGCTGCTTCCAATAACCCTAGAGTTGCCACACTTATGGTGTATGGACCCTTGGGTGCACGAGTTCCTGAGGCTGCCGTGAAACCCCCAAGTTCTCTCGCTCGAGGCAAGAACCTCACCTCTCTGAGGACCAGAACACAGTTCCCAGGTCCTACACATTGAGGCAGCTCAGCGATTCTTCCTTTGTTCAGATATGGCCCTGAGAAGCAACGGTGGTTGAAGTATATCTTTGGACAGCAATATTTTCCATTGATCATAACTGGGGAATGAAGAGAAACAAATGTTTGCAACAGTAATTTTCCACTCTGTGTTTCCAAAGTTGGGTTAACTAGGGGGAAACAAGCATATCCACCATCATATAAAGTTAGAAATTACATATTCTATTTTTTTAAATGTTTTATTTATCTTTGATACAGAGGAAGACAGAGCATGAGCGGGGGAGGGGCAGAGAGAAGGAGACACAGAACAGGAAGCAGGCTCCAGGCTCTGAGCTGTCAGCACAGAGCCCGACGCGAGGCTCGAACCCACGAACGTGAGATCTGACCTGAGCCTAAGTCGGAGGCTTAACCGACCAAGCCACCCAGGCACCTCGAAATTACATATTCTAAAGCTTAGTGTTGTCTAAGTGTGCCCTTGAGATACCTTATCTTTACAAAAACTCCATTATAGAGCTCATCCGTCTGCCCAAATCAAACACCGACCTGAATTATCTGCAGATTACCTTCAGGGTTAATGCGCAACACCGGTCCAGAGCCCCACATGTCTATCAATAAAGGAAGTGAAGGACTGACTTAAGAACCCATGATGATTCTTGATGATCAGCTATTCAATAATCCATTTTGCAAGAGTTCTAGGGAGTGATAGTGGATCTTTTCCAGAACTACAGTTTGTTCCCTTCAAACCCATCAAACTAGCATGTTGGCAGTGTTCTTTCCATGAGGTGGACACCCTCCCATGTCTGGGACTCCTCAGAGGGCTGAAAGTGTACTATGAACACATCTCTAAGTTCTTTAAGTACTGTGGGGTGTAAGTGGGCCTAAAGACCCCTCTCTTCAACTATTTTTCTGTGTGAATGCTATACTTCAATCTAATGTTTTTTTATTCCCTCATCATGGTTGTCAATTCCACTAATAAATATGAGAGACTCAAAGACAATAGAGCATCTTCCTCTCCACATAAAGCAGAGAGAAGCCCTGCTGATGGACACCGTGTGGGGAAAGGGAACGCGAGCACTGCCCACTGCTGACAGGACCCCAAAGCACACAATGCTCCCCATGGAACTAAGGATGCAGCTTCGGCACAGAGGTCAGCAGGTCTGCGCCCACTTCTTCACCTGGACTATGCTACCCACATACCCCTTTTTGGGATTAAGGCCTGTTCACTCCCTGATGCTGGCGGTGTAGGCAGTGTAAGTCATCCTGGAATTACCCTCTGCCTTCCCTCTCACTAGGAGGCACCCTGTCCAAGATCCCACCCTTTGTGAGTGGGCAGGGAGCAGCAGCTCACTTCCAAAGACTGACCAAAGAGGGACTACCCCTCAATTAGGGATGACTCTGAGTAGCCACACCAGCTAAAAGGCTCCCTTGTGGGCTGGACGAAACTTCGGTTACATCAGCACTGCAACTCTACTTCTCCCTCGGCCCAATCCTGCTTCCTTTACCCTCCAGCACCCTGGAACTATTCCCAAAAAGCACTGCCCAATGAAACTCCTGCATGCAAATATCAGTCTGACTGTTTCCAAGGTAACCAGGACAATGACAAAACACAAACCAAAAAGAACATGGCTGAGGTCAGTGGGGAAATACTAATGTCTTAATCCTATAGTTTTAGTAGGCATTAGAATAGCCAGTAATATATCAAAATTAAAGTTACCTTATTTTTTTATTTACCTTACCTTTTGGTACCAAATCAAAACCACAACGAGTTATCACCTCACACCTGTTAGAATGGCTATTATCAAAAAGATAAGAAATAACAAATGTTGGGGCACTGGGCTGGCTTAGTCAGTAGAGCATGCAACTCTTGATCTTGGGGTTGTAAATTTAAGCCCCATGATGGGTGTAGAAATTACTTAAAAATAAAATCTTGAAAAAATAAAAAGAAGTAACAAGTGTTGGCAAGAGGGAGAGAAAAGAGAGCACTGTTACACTATTAGAATGTAAATTGGTACAGCCACTATGGAAAGAAGTGAGGAGGTTCCTCAAGTAGTTAAAAATAGAACTATCATATGATCCAACAGTCCCACTTCGGGTGGAATTTATCTGAAGGAAACAAACATACTAACTTGAAAGGACATCTGCACCTGCCATCACCACAGTCACGACATGGAAGCAACCTAAGTGTCCATGGACAGATGAAGGGACACAGAGTGGAATATTATCCAACCATTTGAAAAAAGGAAGTCCTGGGTGGTTCAGTCAGTTAAGCGTCCCACCCCTGATTTCGGCTCAGATCATGACTGAGCCCCATGCCAGGCTCTGCGCTGACAGTGTGGAGACTGCTTGAGATTCTCTCCCTCCTTCCCTCTCGCCCCCTTCCCTATTCCCATGCATGTATTTCTCCCTCTCTCTCAGAAAAGAAAACTTAAAAAAAAAAAGTCCTGCCATTTGTGACACTATGAACAGACCCTGAGGTCACTTCCTAAATGAACTAATTCAGAAAGAGAAAACCAAATATTACATGATGTCACTTACATGTGGGATCTAAACAACAACAACAACAAGACCACAACTCACAGATACAGAGCAAAGACAGGGAGTGGGCAAAATGGGTGAAGGTGGGCAAAAGGTACAAACCTCCCATTATAAAACATAAATAAGTCCTGGGGATGTAATGTGCAGCCTGGTGAGTGTAGTTAATAATCCCATGTCTTGTCCATTTGAATGTTGCTAAGAGAGCAAATCTTAAAAGTACTGACCACAAGAAAAACATGTCTAACTACTTGGTGTTCACTAGACTTTCTGTGGGGATCATTTTGTAATATATGTAAACATCATATCACTATGTTGCACTGCTAAAACTAATATGTCACATCTCAATAAAAAATGAGTACTTTTTAAAAATATATTTACTAATGCTATTCTGATGGGTACTCAAAAGATACCATTATGGTCAAATAAGAGTTACCCTAGCAAGCAATATAAGGATGATTCAACATTAGAGAAAAAAAAAAACTATTACTGAAATGCACCATATTAATAAGCTTAGACATAAAAATCATATGATCATCCAGGGCTAAGAAAGTTATTTTGTAAATTGTGAACACGTGTTTATGACCAAGGTTCCTAGAAAACCAGAAATAGAAGGGAACTTCTTTAGCAGTTAGAAGCCAGTCACCTATTTAATAGAGAAAGATTAAATACCTTCCCTTTAATATTATCAATAGGGGCACCTCAGTGGCTCAGTCTATTAAGCGTCCAACTTCAGTTCAGGTCATGATCTCGTGGTTCCAAGTTCAAGCCCCATATCAGGCTCTGTTCAGACAGCTCAGAGCCTAGAGCCTGCTTTGGATTCTGTGCCTCCCTCTCTCTCTCTCTGCCCCTCCCCCAAGCATGCTCTGTCTTTCTGTCTCTCTCTCAAAAATAAACATTAAAAAAATTGTTTTAAATATTATGAATAAAACAATGGTGCCAGTATCTATCACCAGGCCTGTTAAATACAGGGAAAAAATTTATAAGGAGCTATAAGGAAATAAAAGCAAGCAAGTATAGCAAACTGGTTATTATACTAAATGTAATTACATTTTTATGTGTAAGTGACATAATGAGAAGGCAGTGGGTGGAAAAGACAAAAGTGTGTATTTTGAACCAAGAAAGATCTAAGTTATATTTTTGACCCATCTATGTTCATAAAGCTGTGTGGCCTCTCTGAGCTTTGATTTCTTTTCTAAGCATTTACTAAACACCATCCAAATGCATAATCTGTGCTAGAATACACACAGCCAAGATGCTAAGCATACAACCAGCAGAGGTTGAGCCAAGAACAATTCCAGGGAGAGACCCCCTGACAACAGGCTTTGGCCTCCAGCAATGATGCCTGTTTCCTTTATCAGGCATGGCCTCTGGGACAGTCTGCTTTTCCAGTACTGTTTTGTAATTGTGCAATATATACACACAATGTGCATCACAAAAAAGATTTAAAGAACAATAAACATCCACCTCCCAACCACACAGCTTAAGAAAGCGCACTGCCTGAAAAGCCTCTGGTTCTTTCTCTAAACCCAGGGATGAGAAGACTGACCTCCAGAGACCTTGGCACCCAAGTGATCAGTAGAGAATAGTCATAAATGGACAGAAATATCATCCTAGAGATAGTTATTAAGCTAGACACACCTCGGACAATTATAAGTCTTTAAAATCATGATTAAAAGAACCCTTGGGGCACCTGGGTGTCTCAGTAACCCTAAGTGTTCAACTTTGGCTCAGATCATGATCTCAAGGTTCGTGAATTTGAGCCCTGTGTTGGGCTCTGTACTGACAGCTCAGAGCCTGGAACCTGCTTCAGATACTGTGTCTCCCTCTCTTTCTGCCCCTCCCCTGCTCACACTCTTTCTCTCAAAAATAAAAATATATAAGAAAAGAAATAAAATAAAATAGAGAACCGTCTATGGGGGCTCCTTGGTGGCTCAGTTGGTTAAGTGTCTGACTTTGGCTCAGGTCACTATCTCATGGATTGTGAGTTCATCATGCTCTGCACTGACAGTGCAGAGCCTGCCTGTGATTCCCTCTCTCTGACCCTCTTCTACTCTCTCAAAATAAATAAATAAACTTAAAAAAAAAAAAAGACCCCTTTCTGAAGCTACATTCTGGGGGCACCTAGCTGGCTCAGTCAGTAAAGCACGTAACTCTTGATCACAGGGTTGTGAGTTCAAGCACCAGGCTGGTGTAGCAATTACTTAAAAATAAGGTCTTGGCAGCGCCTGGGTAGCTCAGTCCAGTAAGTGCCGACTCTTGATTTCGACTCAGGTCATGATCTCACGGTGGTGAGATTGAGCCCTGAGTTGGGCTCAGTGTGGAACATGGAGCCTGCTTGGCATTCTCTCTCTGCCCCTCTCCCGCTCGTACTTGCTCTCTCTCTCTCAAAATAAATAAACTTAATGGGGCACCTGGGTGGCTCAGTTGGTTAAGCGGCCAACTTCGGCTCAGGTTATGATTTCACAGTCCATGGGTTCAAGCCCCGTGTCAGGCTCTGTGCTGACAGCTCAGAGCCTGGAGCCTGTTTCAGATTCTGTGTCTCCCTCTGTCTCTGCCCCTCCCCTGCTCACACTCTGTCTCTCTCTCAAAATAAAATAAAGACATTAAAAAAAATTTTTTTTAAGAAATAAATTAATTAAAATCTTTAAAAAAAAGTATGAAGCTACATCCTATAAATCAAATGAACTGTTTAAGATACAGCCCATTAAAAGAAACCAGAGGTCCTCTCTTCCAGAAGACTGCATACACTTCTACCTGAGTCTGTGGAATTCAGCTCCTGATTCTTCAGGCCCTCATGGACAGTCCTGGAGGATGGTATTCTGGGTCAAGATAACACAAGAAAATAGTGAGATGATCCTTATGGTCAGTAAAGTTTGAGAGTTAGTTTCTTTCAAATCGAAGAAGAAAGCAAACACAGCAGATGGCAAAATGTATAACAGAAGGTGCTTCCCTGCTCAGAATTTTTTTTAACAATTGTTTTTAAAACTATGTACATGGTTTAATGAGCCAACAGTCTGTAGACAGTGCTGTAATACTTCATATTTAAATCAACTTTCTTTCATTCATGTGAACAACAAATTATAGAATTCCTTCTGGGATTCTCAAACCATAAGTAAATTGTTCTTTTTTTTTTTTTTCAATAGTCAAAGGACAAAAACATTCCTTGTAAGGGTCTGTTTTCTTCTTTCATCAGGTTCAAAATTAAAGACAAATTATGTTTTAAAAATCAGAGAACTATTCTATATGCACCAATCAATGAAAAAAACTAATTTATCTTTTTGGGAATACTTCCAGACTAAAACTCTGGATCTGTCTTGACACCTAAGTCAAGGAGAAGGCCGAGGCCAGATTTTTGACACTGCTATCTCACTTCTCTGCCTGGGACTAAAGTCTGTGGCCTTTCTCTGCATGTTTGCTGTCTGTTTTTATTACACACACAGCCACAGAAACAGCCGTAACTTACAGAGAATCTGCTATAGCCTGAATTGTGTCCCCTTAAAATTCATCTGGTGTGTCCCTTAGGCCCACTGTGACTATGTCGGAAGACAGAGCTCCTACGAGGTAAATAAAGGCAGGACTCTGATCGAGGAGGGCTGGCTCTCCCTTCCAGCTGGTGCTGCCATGTGAGGACACATGGGAAGCTGGCAGTCTGCAGGGAGAGCCAAGCCAGGACCAGAATCGGGCTGGCACTTTGATCTTGGACTTCCCAGCCTACAGAACTGGGAGAAAATAAATTTCCATTGTTTGAGCCACCCAGTCCATGGTACTGTGTTACGGCAGCTTGAGCAAACTAATACAGACTTGAAAACCCAGTATCTGGAAACACGCATGTACGTGTATTCTTAAGACACCACTAATTAATGCCTCCCAAAAGCTGTGTAAGAAGGTATGCTACAAAGCGTTTCCCAATGGGACACAAAGGCACCCTGAGTGCACCTTTTCTTACAGAGCTGCTGCCTTCCACCCCAAGGTTTTGTTCACTGTGACAAATCATATCCTAATTTATAATTTTTGCTCTTCCTTAATAAATAATAGCACAGAGATTCTATTTCCTCTCTTATTCAAATGTCTTCAGGCTTTAAAAGCCAAAGAAGACCCAAATGGGGGAACATCTTGAGAAGGCATTTTACCCTTTTGTATATAATGCCAGTATAGAAAACGCATATGCTATAAGGAAGAGTATGTAACCTAACAAAAGCTGAATTAAAGAATTATGCTTCCACCTGAGAAAATAACACATGAGATATACTCTCTGAAATACAGATTCCATTTTCTAGATATTCTAACTTTCAAATGTCAATTATTTAAACATACTGTTATACTATTCTATTACTTACTGTTTTTCTGGTTGAACCACTGCAATTTTCCTCTGTTTGTGTACTGTAAGAATAAAAAAAACTATAAACATCAAGAAAAATAAACCGACAAAATGATAAGTTTATATATGTATTAAGCTAACATTAGCATACTTAAAAACCCGGTCATGCGTTTATTTAACTAGTATTATTAATTAAGTGCTGATATGTCTGAATATCTAGACTGAGGCACATTTTCTGGGTAGGAGGAGTCTTTATACAAAGACCAAAAATCATATTTTCAAGGTTCCCAAGTCAGTTGATTCCTATGAATATTTTCTACACAAGAAAAGATATTCAAAAGAAAAACTGACTCTGGCAAGGATGCCAAGACCACTCAATGGGGCGAGTACAGTCGTTCCAACAGTGCTGGGAAAACTGACTACCCTCATTAATGAAGTTGGACTCTTACCTTACACCATATACAAAAATTAACTCAAAATGGATCAAAGACCTAAACATAAAGGCTAAAACTATAAAACTCTTAGAAAAAAACATAGGGTAAATCTTCATTACATCATATTTGGCAATGATTTCTTAGATATGACACCAAAAGCACAGGCAACAAAAGAAAAAATAAATTGGACTACATCAAGATTTAACACTTTTATGCATTCTGCAAAGGAAACAATCAAGAAAACTAATAGGCAACCGACAGAATGGGACAAGATAGTTGCAAATGACATATCAGATAAAGGGCTAGTATCCAAACTTTACAAAAAACTCACCAAACTCCACATCCAAAAAACAAATAACCCAGTGAAGAAATGGGCAGAAGACATAAAGAGACACTTCTCCAAAGAGGACATCCAGATGGCCTACAGGCACATGAAATGATGCTCAGCATCACTCATCATCAGGGAAACACAAATCAAAACCACACTGAGATACCACCTCACACCAGTCAGAGTGGCTAAAATGAACAATCAAGAGACTATAGGTGCTGGCGAGGGTGTGGAGAGACGGGCACCCTCCTACACTGCTGGTGGGAATGTAAACTGGTGCAGCCTCTCTGAAAAACAGTGTGGTGGTTCCTCAAAAATCTACCAATAGAACTCCCCTAGGACCCAGCAATAGCACTGCTAGGGATTTACCCAGGGGATACAGAAGTGCTGATGCATAGGGGCACAT
>NC_043711.1:20906982-20964645 GCF_006229205.1 Suricata suricatta
CAAATCATGGAAAGAGCCTAAATGTCCATCACCTGATGAGTGGATCAAGAAGATGTGGTATATATATACAATGGAGTATTACATGGCAATGAGAAAGAATGAAATATGGCCATTTGTAGGAAAGTGGATGGACCTTGAGGGTGTTATGCTAAGTGAAATGAGTCAGGCAGAGAAGGACAGATACCATATGTTTGTACTCATAGGTCTAACAGGAGAACAGGAAAAACCTAATGGAGGACCAGGGGGAGGGGAAGAGGGAAAGAGAGTTGGGGAGAGAGAGGGACGCAAAACCTGAGAGACTATTGAATAGTGAAAATGAACCAAGGGTTGAAGCGGGAGGAGGGAAAAGAGGTGGTGGTGATGGAGGAAGGCGCTTGTGGGGAAGAGCACTGGGTGTTGTATGGAACCAATCTGACAATAAACTATTTATAAAAAAGGTAAAACAAAACAAAACAAAACAAAACTCCTGTGTATCAAAGGACACTATCAAGAGAGTTAAATGGTAACCCATAGAATGGGAGAAAATATTGGCAAGTCACATATCTGATAAGGAAGGGATTAATATCTAGAATATGTAATGAAATCCTACAACTTAACAACAACAACAAAAACAATTAAAAAATGGGCAAAAGACATGAACAGACATTTCTCCGAAGAAGACATACCAATATCTAATAAGCACATGAAAAGATACTCAACGTTGCTGATGATTAGGGAAGTACAAATCAAGACCACAGTAAGATACCACCCTACACCCACCAGCACAGCTATTATAAAAAACAAACAAAAAATTTAGAAAGCAGCAAGAGTTGGGGAGAATGTGAAGAAAGCATAATCCTCATACACTGCTGGTGGGGACGTAAGATGGTGCAGCTGCTTCAGAAAACAGTCACAGTTCCTCAGAGTGTTAAACACAGAGTTATACTCGAGAAATGAAAACATATGTCCACATAAAAACCTGTACACAAACATTCACAGCTGCATTATTCATAATGACTTAAGAATGGAAAGAACCCAAATGTTCATCAACTGATGCCTGGATAAAGAAAATGTGGCCTATCACTACCATGGAATAGCATTAAAACATATAAAGGAACAAAGTACTGATAACACACCACCACGTGACTGAACTCTGAAAATATCATGCTGAGTAAAGAAAGCCAGTCACAAAGGATCACACATTGTACGGTTCCACAGGAAATGTCCAGACAGGGAAATCTATATAGTAGAAAACAGTAGAGAAGTAGCTACCAAGGGCTGGGGGGACAAAGAGGTGAGTGCCAGGGGCACAGGGTTTTTTTTTTTTTCTGAGATGATGAAAATGTTGTCAAATTTACTGTGGTGATAGTTGTACAACTCCATGAACATACTAAAAACCACTAAATAATAGGATCAAATTTTATGTTATATAAATGATATCTCAATAGAGCTGTTTTTAAAAGAGTGGGGGGTGCCTGAGTGGCTCAGTCAGTTAAGTGTCCTACTCTCGATTTCGCCTCAGGTTGTGATCTCGTGGTTTGTGGGTTTGAGCCCTGAGTTGGGTTCTGCATTGACAGCACAGAGTCTGCTTGGGATTCTGTCTCTCCCTTTCTCTCTGCCCCTCCTCTGCTTGGGTGTGCTCACACACTTTTGTGCGCTCTCTCTAGCTCTCTCTTGCTCTCTCGCTCTTGCTCTCAGTCTCGCTCTCTCTCTCAAAAATAAACAAACTTTATGGGGTGGGATGTCACTGTTAAGGTTAGGTTACTAAAACACCCTGGCTTCCACCTTCCTCAGCCTTGCTCTCTCCCCTGGCTGGTTGTGATGGAAGCCAGCTGCCCTGCTGTGGGCTCCCCTATGAAGAGGCCCACATGGCAAGAAACTGAGGGAAGCCAGGAAGGACCTGAGGCCCTCAGTCCAAAAGCCATGAGGAAGTGAATCTTGTTGACAATCATCTGAGTACACTGGGCAGCAGAGCCTCGCTGCCGTGAGTCCGGGGATGACTGGGGTCTTGGCTGCCACCCTGGCTGCAGGCTCATGCAGGATCTGGATCCAAAGCCCCCAGCGAAGCTGTGCCGGCATTCCTGACCCCCAGACACAGTTAAGATAATCCAGGCAGGTTGCAATAAGTGATTTCCTATGTATGAATAAACAACCAGAACACCACTTTGCTTTTCTCTGAAATGTCCAGCCTCGTCTTCATTGGTGGCAGCCACATGACAGATTATTTAGCAACCAACCCTTTGGC
Organism: Suricata suricatta; assembly: GCF_006229205.1. Taxonomy (NCBI): domain Eukaryota; kingdom Metazoa; phylum Chordata; class Mammalia; order Carnivora; family Herpestidae; genus Suricata; species Suricata suricatta. The sequence continues at coordinate 20,909,207 of NC_043711.1, forward strand.
CCAGAAATAGACAGCTACCTCGTGCTCGGCGAGGGGCGCTGAGGGGATGGCCATTGGTTTCACACCAGCCCAAAGGAAATATATCCATGGATTCCACACTCACAATACATTCAGGTATAGGCTTCTTAGAACCTGTTTAGATTAAAAAAAAATTTTTAGACCATTAAATAGCTTTCTTCATACACTACTTCCTGGACAACATTACTGTTGCAATAACGCAGATGCAAAGTCTTTCGATAAGTTCCTTTTATACAGAAGTCATACTTTTTCATATGTGACAAACATTAAGGAAAAGAAGGTAAACTATTCTCTATGCACAGCTGTATAAAAATGAAAATGGGGAGTGAACACACAGAATGACTCTGAGTTACAGAACAGCAAATAAGCAACTGGAACTACCAGCAGTATCATTCAGATGGTGTTTGACAAACAGAGTCAATTCCATGAAATAACTGGGAAACAAAAGACCACAGTGGCAGCTCTACACAGTGAGAACACTGGTTCTGGTACTTGGGAACAAGCCAGGTAGACCAGTGGATTCCAAACAGGAAGTGAGGCTGCCAGCACGGGTTGCATACAAGTCTGTATTAAATACCGTCCTTGACATCTGCATTAAATGTCAAGCTTACAAACTGGAAACAGTAGGTACCCAGTCTGACCGTTTGGTAGCCAAACAAAAAAGAAACCCAGGCCATATTCAGTAACTGCAGCTGGGTGTCCCCAGCCACAAATCCGTCCAGTTATTGAATATTACTTTTATATGTCTTTTCTATTTTACATACTTTTTGGTTCTATTGGTTAGGGCAAACAAAATATTATCTCTTAAATAAGCTATGTGTGAATGCTCAAGCTCATATACTCTGTGACATCAAAACATATGCCAGTTGACTTATACTTTCCCTTCAAGAAAATAGGAGAATCTGCAGTGAAGGCTTCTTATTTACATTCATTTCCTAAAATTTGAAAATCAAGGACAGGAAGATAAGTTTTGAGCTAAGAATCTTGCATTACAAATTACAAGTCTCTGAGCAAGGCCCCTATTTATTAGCTAACTGATTAAGTCCAACCAGTCACATCACAGGGGTAAACAGGAAGGCTCAGAAGAGTGGGCCCAGGAAGGCTGCTCAGGGGTGTGGCACTTACCCTCCAGCTGGAGCCATACGTAGGAGCCTCTCACTGCAGTAATGGTGGCAACGCACACTTCTTCTGGGAGAAGAGGGTTCACTGCCTCGAGCTTCATATTCTCCTTAAATTCATGCTCAGTAATTGACTAGAAAACACATGAATCAAATCCAAACACATACTCAGTATTAACTCATGTGCTCATGTGAAAGACTTATTCCAAGTAATATTTAACCCTAGAGTCACACTTGAAGCTATAAATGTATTTTGCTTTGTTTCTTAAAGAAGCAAGGGACAAACGTCGGTCTCTCTTGGTGTTATAAGCCATATGGTCTCTAAGGTCAGGTATACCCATTTTACTGCTACCTGTGTGACCTCATTCAAGCTGTGGAACCTCTTTTTTTTTGTCAGAGTTTCGTCATCTATCAGATGACCTTGAGAACATTATCTCTCTGGGTTATTATCAGTTTTCAATAAAGTACCTAAGGCTCTGTGCCCTGAACCAACTGGCTCTCACCCACTGCTGGTTTGCTTCCCTCCCCCAAGGGCTCTATCACACAATCAGCTGCCTGATTCCTACTTCTGTGTACATCATAAAAGTCAGTCAGGATAATTTCCTTCTATGATGAATAGAAGGAAAATATACGTTTTGAAAATTTGCAGCTTCTGGGTCAAAATGGAGAATTGAACTTCCGTATTTGATTGTTCTCCTTCCCTTCTGACACACACTAAAACTAAAGCAGCGTTTTTGTTTTGTTTTATTTACGTAAGCCTACTAGGATGGATTTAACATGAGACAACAGCAACATTTTATAAGCTAAAATTTAGAACAGCATCTAGAACTAATTTGTTGAAAACATTTAAGAAGCACTGAGATCATGTCTCCACCGCCACGGGAACTGTCCCATTCCTCCCTGTGTATAAGATGAGATTTAGCATTCAGAGAGGTAGGACACAAGACTCCTGCACTAGAGGGCACAGGAACCTCTGAGGCCATGCAAACAGCACCCAAAACAGAGGTTTACATGTGGGATGCTGAAAGGCCCAGCCCTCACCTCTACCCTCCAGTCAGGGACTGGCGAAGACTTCCTATAGTAATATGACAAGCCCAGGAAAAAACACAAGAAGATATGTTAGGAGTCCCCAACAAATGGCCAGCCAGACGCCAACCTAAAGAGAACTTTAGGGTTGACAAGCCCCACCCGCATGCTCAGAACTTCCAATCAGCTTTATCTTTTTTTAGTCCCCCATTCTTAAATATGAGCAAACCACCAAGCATTACCAGACACCTAAAAATATGAAAGCTAGGGATCGAAATAGACAAAACAAGCAACGCGGAGAAAACTTCTTATGCAAGAAGAAAATTTCTCAAAAAGCAGGAGTAATTAACATCCCCTGAATGATAAGAAAAAAAGCTATCACATCCTTATAACAAGAGTAGTATGCTATTTAAAATAAATATTCAGAGAACAGAAATAGTTCTGGAAAATAAAAAGTGATACTAAAAATTAAAAACTCTAAATAAAGACTGAAAGATAAAGTTTAGGAAATCTTTCATCAAGCAAAGCAAAAAGACTAAGAAACAGAAAACAGGAGAAAAAGGTAAGAAAAGTAGAGTTTCTGATCCAGAGGGCTAATATACATATAAAAGAAATTCCAGAAAAAGAGAAGAGAGAAAATGAAAGGAAGGAAATCAAAGAAGAGATTCAAGATAACTTCCCAGCACAGAGGAACAAGTATCTACAGAGAATGTGCTCACTGAGAACCCAGCAAGGAATGAAGACAGGCCACTCCACGGCTTAGCTCTGAAACATGGTGACAAAGCAATTCTATAACCCCCCAAGGAGGGAGGGAATAAAAGGAGGTAATCTATCAAAGGTCAAGAATAAAGATAGGTGTCAATCTCGCATAGCTACACTGATAGAAAGGTAGAAAACAACTAAATGATGTTTTCAAAATTCTCAGGTACAGTAACTTCTGATCTAAATTCCACAATGAGCCAAACTATCAGTCAAGTTAATAGAAAGAAGTCCTTTTCAAACATGCAAAGTCTACAAAAATTTACCTCTCCTGCATTCCATTTCAGGAAGCTACTGGGAGATGGGCTCCATCCAAACAAGGGAATAAACCAAGGAAGAGGAAGTAGGCCATGAGACATATAAAACAGGAATCTCTAATCTTAAGAAAGGAGAGAGACAAATCCTTGGGTGACACTGACAGGCAGTTCCCAGAATTAAAATTCTATGGCAAGCCTAGCAAGCAACCTGTCTAAAGAAAGAGAAAGAATAAAGATTGCTAAGAGGGATGTGTCTCAGAAAAATCTTAGAAATGACAAAGTTCCAGGGCACCTGGGTGGCTCAGTTGGTTAAGCGTCCGACTTTGGCTCAGGCCATGATTTCGTGGTTTTTGAGTTTGAGTTTGAGCCCCATGCTGGGCTCTGTGCTGACAATTCAGAACCTTGCGCCTGCTTTGAATTCTGTGACTCCTTCATTCTCTGCTCCTCCCCTGCTCAAGCTCTGTCTCTGTCTCTCTCAAACATGAAAACAAAATTAAAAACAATAACAAAAAGAAATGACAAAGTTCCTACGGCAAAGGATCTAAAGGTCATGGACATGAGGAAAAGAGAACATGTCTAGAGAACATCTTGTATTTTAACCCTTCTACCCTAAAATACAAAGAAATAACTTTAACTAGAAAAAACATCCACAGGTCTAGCTGGGCCAAAGAGACTGGGAAATGCTACAGGACGGAGCACCTGGCTCTAAACATGAGGCCAGGACCCAGGCACAAATGCCCGTGCCCTTCATAGTCATCTCGGCCAGGGCCCGCCCCTGAGGTGATGGGGCCCAAAGCAACATGTGCTAATGGCAGAACTGGAGACGCCGGCACGAGGGGTCGCTTGCAGAGCCTTTTCTGGGTCCTCCCGGGCTCCTATGAGGGAGACCGCTGCTTTCCTCCACCACGCACCAACATACAACTTCAGCTGCTACTGAGAATAATACCTAGGAGTAACCGGAAAGGTGCCGCCAAAATGAGTGGCAAGACAAGGGTGAAAGGATGGGGGGAGAAGAGAAGTCACAAAATTGAGAAGAATGTTGCATTCACATGGTTTCAAAGTACCAGAGTTCTCCTTGTGCGAAAAATCCTAGGGTGTGGTGTTATGTCTACAGATAGATAGGGTGCATGTTAGGAAAAGACTCCAGGGAACCCTAGATGACAGTCCACATGCAAAGGGAAAGCCTTACCAAAAGATGAGCACAGGAATGCAGACTTACGCATCTTAAGGTAAAACAGACTGTTTCATCAAAAGATGACTCCCTGATTTAGATGACTTTCAATGACAGAGTCGGGTAGGGGAATTTCTGCATATATGTTTCCTCCACCCCTCAAATAAACTGTAAGTTTCATAAAGATGGGACAGGAGGGGGGGATGACAGATTTCCTGATGTCACTGACTTTGTAGAAACAGAAGCTACAACTAGCAATAGGAATGGAGAAAATTAAGCCATGAAAAACAAGGCAATTATTAATTTGAGGATAAATAAAAAAGAGAAAACCATAAAATCTGTAGTGCTCAGCTGTGAATAATACCTGAATATATATCATAGTGTAAACAATCAATTCAGATTTAACCAAAAATTGTAGGTAGAAAGAGGTGGGAAAGACAGAGGAGAAAGGTAATACAAAACAGCTAAGTGTTCATTTACCGTAACATACACATGTCTAAAATTAATGACTCATAAGATGGCAGCATACTATTTTGAAAATGATTTAAGTATAGGTATCAGAACAAGAGTGAGAACAACGTGAGCAAATACTCCCGGGAAGGGAGACCATGCAAAGGGAGAGGGCAGGGACCTATCGTTTTATGCTGTAAGTATTTTTTTTTTAACACATATTTTTATTTTATTATGGCAAAAGCAAAAACGCCACCTTCCCCACAACAACAACTGGTAAACTTTATCCCCAAAATAACTATGCTGTAAGATTTTTACTGCTATTTGTCATTGTAAACCATATGCATGTAATATTTTCACAGAAGTATTTTTAGGCGACGAGGGGAGTGGGGTCCTCACCGGGGGGAAGCACCTCTGCGGAGCAGCTTCGGCACCACACTGTTTGAGGTAGTCAGCCCAGTCAAAGTCCTGGCCCGGGAAGCCTAGGCAAGAACACGAGAGCAAAGATTCACACCACACACGCCTGCCCGGCACCCCCCCACGACTTCTCATTGGCTAATGTGAGGACTCCGCTCTTCTTAGGGAGGAGGAAGGACACTCAAAAGTGCTGCTGATGCTTTAAAACAGAGCAACTTCAGTCAAACTATAGCAATACAATAAAATTCTTTGAATTAATTTTTTAAAATTTGTTTTCATGTTTGTTTATTTTGAGAAAGATGAGCGAGAGAGAGACAGAGAGACAGAGAGAGAGAGAGAGAGAGAGAGAGAGAGAGAGGGAGGGAGGGAGGGAGGGGCAGGGAGGGGCAGAGAGAGAAGGAGAGAGAGAATCCCAAGCAGACTTCTTGGTGTCAGCACAGCGCCCTGTGTGGGGCTCCATCTCATGAACCGTGAGATCATGACCTAAGCTGAAATCAAGAGCAGAAGGCTTAACAAATTGAGCCACCCAGGCACCCCTCTTTGAATAGACTTTTAAACTTTCAAGTTTCAAACTAGGCATTTGTTTTCAATAGTATTTTGTATGATTAGCTGCTGGCAGTTTACCAAAAGAATTTAAGACAGTTATGACTGGATTTGTTTTGTACTAATAAATCCAGTCTTACTATCCATTCTATTCCAACTTGGGCTCTAAAGGAAGGGACAGCAAATTACCCTTTTTCTCTCATGATGCTATGTCCTTACACATCTTAGCCACTCCTAACATAAAGATTGCATGTTCTACAGAATCGCAACACCATCTTGAAACCTGAATCATGAATTCATTTCAGAAGAAAAAAGTTGAGCTTAACTGCATGCTTAAGTCCACTATGGTTCTTGGTAGAAGCCTCTCAGACCTGATGCCCTGGCAACACTGTCTGCTCAGTTACCCGCCGTTTTGGACCGGCTGAGCTGAGCACACAGCAGGTACCATACCACACCACCCTTTAGCCACGTGGCCCTGCAGTCCCTCCTCTGCCCAACTCACACTGGCACCATGCTCCCCTCTGCATCCACCTCTATTCCTCACAGCAAACTAGCTGCCATTTTCAGTTAGATAATCCGCTACGTTCCCCCTCCCTACAGAGGCAGGTGAGTTGTCTGTAACAAAGCCGAAAGCTCCAGTATCTTTAATAATTGTTTTTTCCTTTTCACACAAAGGCAGCAGGTAAGATAAATAACTTGGAATGTCCAGAGTCTTCCAGCAAAGCAAGAACCTCCTCCTGTAGGCATGTCCCCCTCTGCCCCCACCACCAGGCAGGCGTGCCCACTGTCCGTTCACTGATGAGAGAACCTGGGAGGCCCCATCACTGTTCCATCTACTTGCTCCTTGAAAGAACCATCATACTCACTTTTGTCTTCCCAGTGACAGACAAGCCCAATACCTGGCTCATAACAAACACTCCATAAGTGTTTTTTGGATAAATGAAGGCTGAATAAACAGCAAAAGGTTCTGAGTTTATGACTCTCCTGTTAACGCAAAAGAGCAATTTCAGCCCAGTGCTCCAGGACTTACTGTTTAAGAAGTGAAGCTGTATTCACCAAAAGCCTACTAACAAAGGATACACAGACTTCCAATCAAGTAATCTGACGTGCTAATAGAAAAAGAGGATAAACCTTTAACATGTCTGGATACTCTATGCTAGAATTAATAAAAATTTCAGTCAAACTCAACGAAGTCATATTTAAGAGCACTGATTACAGGATCAAAGATACTTTGCAAAGTTGCAAACACCAGGAAAATGAGTGCTGGTTTCCTTCCTACAGCCTCTCGGAGTCCTACTCTAAATCATAAACCTCCCTCTCCAGTCTGAAGAGCCTCACTGCAAGGGGATGCCCAGAACCTAAAAGTCCTCTGATACCTGCCTCCTACCTCCCAGTTCTGGTTTGGAGGCCTCTCCTCCTCTGCCAGCTCCCTGTGTGTCCTACTCTCACACTCCTCTGTGCTCTCACCCCACATGCAGGAGGGGCCAATCAGGAACCTGCACGGGACCCCAGGTGTTATGAATGTATATTTGTCAAGGTAGGTGGACAGAACATACTGACTTAATCATTTTAGCTTAACTTATAACTTGCAAATATGTAAATACATATCTGCTTCATCAATGCCTTATTTAAAACTCTTAATGGGTAACTTTTTTTATATACTGGCTTATAGCAGTCAGAAACTCACTGAAATTGTGACAAACCAACAAAAAGCAAATTAATTACCTGCTATTCATGTAGGATTTTACGGTCACTCATCAATATTTCATTATTGATGAAATTATTGATTATGGAATCAAGGCCTTCATTTATACGTGTTTTGGGACCCAAAAATGTTAAGGACAAGCTGGGGCATGAGGGGAGGGAAGGAGGGAGGGAAGAAGAGAGAAAGAGAGAGAGACATGAAAGATCCAGGTAATGTCATCTGATAAATGCCATTTCAAAAAGAAGCCCCTGGTGGACAATTCAGAAAAGAACAGCTACAAACCGGGAGGGGGGCTGATATGTAAACCATTCTTCAGACTCCACTGCACGGGGAAGAGACCGGGACTGTCCGCATGACACACAAAACATCGCCGTGCATGATTCTCTGGGCGCAGATCATCCATTTCCACCAGAAAGTACTTCTCATCAAACACCTGCACATACAATTGAACAGACAACACAGACAAATGGTTTTATGTGTATGTATACACACACACATATGTGTGTCATTCCTCGGCATAGACAAACATGTTACAAAACTTCATAGCCACGGTGGGTATGAATAACACTAAGTACTCAGTAAATGTTACCTCTGTGTCAGCACTGGAATTTTTTTTTTTTTAATGTTTATTCATTTTCGAGAGAGAGAAAGACAGAGCTTGAGCGGGGAAGGGGCAGAGAGAGGGAGACACAGAATCCGAAGCAGAATCCAGGCTCTGAGATGCCAGCACAGACCCAACGAGGGGCTAGAACCCCACGAACTGTGAGACTGTGATCTGAGCCGACTAAGCCACCCAGGCACCCCCAGGCACTGTTTTAATTAAATGCTTTCCACACATCAATTCAGTTTTACTCTTCCTTACAACTTAATAAGGTAGATACCATTATCAACCTCATTTTGCAGATAAGGAAGCTGGATTTAAAAAGAAGTTAAATAACTTGCCCCATTTTGCCCAGCAAAGAAGAGCAGAACCTGAGCTCAAATCTAAGTACCTGCTAAGCGCCAAACAAAATTCAGTTTAGGTTTAATGAGGAGTCGGCCACACTTGAATATTAGATTTTTGGATCTTAGCCGAGATTCAAATGCCTAAAAGGTTTTATTAACCTTCTCTGGCTCCTGGCTACCCCACAGCCCTCTAGACCCCAGACAGGGCCTTCTGACCCCACTGTAGGTTGAGAATCCCTTCCTGTTCTAAAAATAATCTTCTACTAAATAAAAACAATTTAAATCTCAACCAATCGGACAGTTCAGCATCCAAGCAACTTCTGCTCTAGTCATGCCAGTCTTCTGGTTCTACTCTGGGTAAATGGGCTTCTGCTCTAGTCCTGAACCAACCCCTTCTCTTGGGCCTCAGTTCCAGTAACTGAGTACCCCAGGCCTGACAACCTGCCCAGCTCTTGTGGTTACTCTCAACCAGAGCCTCACTTCAGTCAGCCTTCCGAAAGACTGAGATCTGAGTCTGAACTCCACTCCGGAGCAGATCTCATGACATGGACCACCTGCTCCCCCAACGTCCCCTCACCCAGTGAGCCATGCACCTGGGTGGACGCCGACACTGATGCCTGTGCCCACACCTCTGAGACACTGCAAGCTGCCTGCCACGTGAAGCCCCCTCTAGTATACAGCAAGGCCTCCTCCCAAGACCAGGCCGCACAAGTCTGGCACCAGAGCTTTGGTTGGCTGGGGCTGGGGTAATCGGGCCCAGAAGAAGGAATGGGACACAGAGACCTGGATGGTACAAATATAGAATGTGCACAGAAGTCATTCTAGCCTTCCAGCTTAGGAAAAACATGGCCCAGATCATCAGAGCCTGAAGATCAAAATGCTACCACTTTCCTAAACCAGTCACCCTGGCAGGAATTCTTACCAGGAGGGCTGCCCCCATTTTACCTTAACAACTGTAGCAGGAGAGATCCCAAAAGGAGACCAGGGGTCCACAGCTTCCAATTTCATATTTACAGAGAAGGAATGAGTGCTAATCACTTGTTTATCCTGAAATGCAAACACCAAGCGGGAATAAAACTATAGTATTTCACAGTAATTTTATACTCATATATAGCAGAATACTACTCTTAATTAATTAAAATAACATAATTGTCCAACTTCTGGTAAATAATTTAATCCTATAATTTTCTTTCCTGGAAGAAATTATTCAGAAAAAACATTATTCAAAAAAACGTATTCAAAAAAAAAGAAGCATAGGAAGTACTCCCACTCTCTCTATCTGGCACACAAAAGCCATCTGGAGGAAAACAAGTTTATTTTATAACAACTGGGGCTCTGTAGTTACAAGTGGAAAAGACAAGACTCAAATGCGTTAAGAGAACTCTGGGAGAAAACCTAAACTAACTTTAGAAGAAAAACAGGATGCCCACCACCCCAGCCTTTAAACCCTTTCCTCCTCCAAGCATCGCAGCACACTCATGGACCTGGGGTTCCTGGGCCCTACCCCACTGTGAAAAGCAAGTACTATCCACGGTGTTTCTGTTCTTACCTTAAATAAGTACGATGGCAATGGCTCTTCCTCCTCCTCTTTCACTTTGGCCAGGATCTCCTGCCATTCGGCTTCATTCTTTAGATGCTGGATGGCTTTAGTAAAACAAGACAGGATGTTTTAAATGAGGATAACTTACACACTTTATAACTGTTCTGAAAGCACTTGCATAAACAAAAAAAGTCACTTTTTACGGAGAAAAGAAATGGCTCCAGCCCACTTAAACCATCTTCATTCAAAGAATCTGCCTCTTAACTTCAGTACTTTGTCTCCTCTATTCAGAGCCTGGGTAGCAAGTCTGGTGAAAATACCTACAGGGAGATTATAAGGATTGCTGTAGGCCACAAAATAACAGAACATCCAAACTTGCTTTAAACAGTACCTCCTGTTTTGATATCACTGTTATTTCTTTTAATCACTTTAATTCACTTTGAACCAAGACCTATCCTACTCCTATACTATCTAAATACTACCTAGAGCATTTTTCTTCAATTTTGGTAAGGGCGCAGTAGGAGCTGGGGCAGGAGTCCACGAGCACATCAGTATGTGTGGCAAATTACTAAATTAATAAACCGAAAAAAACAATAAGCACTTACTGCATATACATTTTTTGCAATCTCTCCATTACATAATATATAGAAGAATGCATTTTTCAGTCTTATGTTATAAAAACATACTATAACCATAATGTAACAGTTAAGGAAAAATGTTCTATGACTCTTCACCTAATGGAGGCTGAAGCTCATATCCCTGTTGAGCAGCCCAACCAACGTGATGAAGAAATGGATCCAAGTAATACAACCAATAGTCAAAACTGTCAGAACTTTCCAGTCCTTCATAGCGCAGCTTCAGCCTTCCTCCGATGTTTTCTACCACAGTAACGATCCAAGTGCTCAGCGACTCCTGGAAAGCTTGACACTCTAGCCTGGAGCCTGGGGCAATGAGATCTAAAGGGTTCCTCCCGTGACGGAGCTGTGGGTACAGACGTAAAATGATTAAGAGAAGTTAACACAGTATTTTTTAAAAGTCAAGTTTTAAATGATCTCAAATGAGCCTTTATAGTTTTATCCACTCAAAGCTATGTCACTGAATGACCTAATATCATACACATCTCTATAGTATTATTTTTGATGGTATGAAATGTTTGTCTTACAGAAAATCTTACTTACAATGCAATGAAACTATTCTAACAGATCTCTAAAATTATGTTATATAGTTTCATCTAGTAAGAATTTTTAAAATATCACCGTTACTCAGTCTGATTATAAAAGCAAATGTGACCACCATTAAACAAAAGAATCAAACAAGACACAAGTCAAAATCCCCCATAGTCTCACCTCTAAGAAAGAATCACAATAAGCACTTTGGCACCCACTCTGACACTGGGTTTTCTACACACGAGCCAATATCTACCTGTGTCTGTCTCTCTATCTTGTATTTTTTGAACAATGGGAGCACTGTATACTCTTTTTCAATTTGTGTTTGTTACTGAATACACCACAACTATCTTTCTATTATAGTACATATAAATCCTCTTCATTGTTTATACTGTTTTATTGATATTCTGTGTTATAAGCGGAAAGTAATTTATCCACTTTTCTACCAATGGCATTTCAGTTTCTGATTTTTACTCACAACAACATTCCTATGAACACAGTGTTTTGATTATGCTGCTAAAAAGAAAACGTTTAATTTTCACTCTAGAAATATATTAAAAGCTACAATAAACAATAAAAAAGAATGCTGATTCCAATATCATCACTTAGCTATTTCTTAATATTCAAACTTACTTCTTTTTCCCTAATAAGAACTGGTCTGTGACAGTGCTCACATATACATATGTATGCAAAAGAACATACAAACAAATGGAGGAACACATTCACATCTAAATATTAGGATGTCAGAATAATGGTCAGTGTAGAGTTGGGTATCTATTAATTCATTGATGATTCCATTCATGCATTAAAATTTTACTATTTATTTAGTATATGTGCCAGGCCCTAGCTAAGCATAATGAAATGAATCTCAGTATAAAATATAAAGATCAGCCGGAAACAGAGTATTCACCAATTGAGGTTTTAAAGGGGAATGTGAATAGATCATGTCTAATAGAATTAGACCTAAGAGTCAAAACTATAAAACACTTAGGAGAAAACATAAGAGTAAATCTTTGTGACCTTGCATTTAACAAAGTCTTCTTAGATATGACACCACAAACATAAGCAACAGCAACAAAACAGATAAACTGGACTACATCAAAATAAATTTTTGTGCCACAAACAGTATCATCAAGAAAGTGAAAAGACAATCCACAAAATATCTGGAAATCATACATCCGATCTGGATTTGTTATCAGATATAAGGAATTCTTACAATTCTGTAATAAGAAAATTCAATTTAAAAACAGGCAAAGACATTTTCTCTAAAAAGATATACAAATGGCAAATAGTACAGAAAAAGATGCTCGACATCATTAGTCATTAGGAAAACGGGAATCCAAAATTGGATGCCACCTCATACTCACTAGCATGGATATAACCAAAAGAGAATAACAAGTGTTGGCAAAGATGTAGAGAAACTGGAACATTTGTACATTGCATTTCACATATGCCACAAAGCAAGTAACTAGTAGGACAGAAAGCAACAAAATATAACTCAGAAATGTCATAACCAATAAACTGATTTCACAAAAACAAGAAATCTGTACTATATTCACCAACAAGCTCAAAAGCTACCCTAATTTAAAAGGTCTGTTGAAAGCAGGTAGGTGGTAAGGACACAAAAGGTCCAGGGTCTTCTGAGTGAAAAACAAGGGGTCTCAAATCAGCTGGGGTGGGAGTTACAAACTGCTGAAATAGAATCAACACCTGCTCAGTTCCAGAGAGCCCCAAAGGGCCACATTTTCTGACTTTATGAAAGATTCTGGAAAACTAGATTTATATGTGTTAGCAACTAATTCAGAACATTTTAGGCACTAAGTAAGGCACCAGTTGGCAACTTCTGAAGGTAAGTTTATACCCTGCAATACCCATTGTTTATGTCTGCAGTAACAATGCTCATTTGCTTTAGAGTGCTAAACAAGCAACCGATTTTAAGGTTCCCTGGACAAGAAATATCACTGAAGATGAGAAGGGTTCTTCTACAAGCAGCAATACTCACGCCCTCTAGCAGGGGAACAGGAGGACTGCATGCCCCGATCAGGGTCTGCCGCAGAAACTCCTCCCAGTCAGACACCTTGTCTCTGATGCCTAGACGAGGGGATAAACGAGTGATTACTCATGTCAGCTACAGAACACAGAGAAACCACACCTAATACAGAGAAGTTAAACCAGTGAAAATGGTTTCAAGATGCATTTGTACTTTTAATATCTGAGTCCAACATATTACTTCTTTCAGAGCTTAAAAATAAGCCCCCGCTAGATAGAGCTACTTCTTAAGTTTAGTAAGAGGCATATACAAAACAAAAGAGAATGCAGTAACAGCGGCCTAATTTTATCCAAAAGGTAACTACTTTATTTTTTTATTTATTTTGAGAGAGAGAGAGAAAGAGAGAATCCCAAGCAGGCTCTGTACTCTCAGCACAGAGCCCAGGCAGGGCTTGATCTCACCAACTATGAGATCATTACCTAAGCCAAAATCAAGAGTCAGACACTTAACCAACTAAGCCACTCAGATGCCCCACTACTTTATTTTTTATGATGGGAATTCTCACATATATATAAAAGTAGAGAAAATAGTATAATGAATCTTCAGGTACCTTAGCTTCAACAACTGTCACTTCATGGTCAATCTTTCCATCCAGACCAGGAGTTGTTAGCAAACAACAACCTTTGGGCTAACTTTGGCCTACTGTCTATTTTTGTAAATAAAGTTTAACTGGAACACACCCATGCTCACTTGTTCACACATCATCTGTGGCTGCTTTCATACCACAAAGGTAGATACCTGTGACAGGGATCACATCGCCTACAAAGCCTAAAATATTTACTGTCTGGACCCTTACAGATATTCTGCCAATCCCTGATCTATACCTTCACACCATCTACCCCACCCAACCACAGATTACTTAGCGTTCAATTCCTGATATAGTTGTATCATATAATATCATATAATTTCATCCAATATAATCTCAGTATTTATTTTGAGTGAGAGACCAAGAGAGTGAGCAAGCAAGCATGAGCTAGGGAGATGGGCGGGGGTGGGGGGAGAGGGAGGGAGAGAGAGAGAGAGAGAGAGAGAGAGAGAGAGAGAGGGAGAGGGAGAGGGGGAGGGAGAGGGGGGGAGAGAGAGAGAGAGAGAGAGAGAGAGAGAGAATTGTAAACAGGCTTCACATTCAGCCCAGAGTCTGACACAGGGCTTCATCCCATGATCCTGGGATCATGACCTTAGCTAAAATCAAGAGTCAGATGCTCGGGTACTTGGGTGGCTCAGTCAGGTAAGCGTCCAACTCATGATGCCAGCTCAGATTTTGCAGTAGTAGGATCAAGCCCCATGCTGGCTCTGCGCTGGGTGTGGAGCCTGCTTGGGATCCTGTCTCTGCCCCTTCCCTGCTCTCTCTCACATGCACACACGCTCGCTCGCTCGCTCTCTCTCTCTCTCTCTCTCTCTCTCAAAATAAATAAACTTAAAAAGGGTTGGACACTCAACTGAGCCACCCAGGAAACCCCTCAGTATGTATTTCTAAAAAAAAAAAAAAAAAACCACTTTTTATATAAGCACAATATCACACCTTTAAAAATTAATAGTAATTCTTTAATATCAAATATCTAGTCCTTGTTCAAATACTCCCAAATGTCTCAAAAATAGTTTTTTCCAATTTGCTTGGCCAAATCTGGATCCCAATGAGATGCATGTACTGAAAATGGTTGATTTATTTATTGTGCTGAAGTCTCTTTTAATGTATATGTTCCTTCTCCCCTCCATCTCCCACTCTCTCTCTTTCTAGCAGCATATTTGTTGAAAAACAGCCTTTAGTCTGTTTAGCATTTTTCTGAATCTGCTTTTACTGGTAGCCTCCCTGTGGGTGGTAAGCGGTTGTTCCACTGTCCTCTGTATTCTGTATCAATCAGTGTTTACAGCTACAGCCTTGATCAAATTCAGATTTGACTCATTCAGGGCAAGTCAAGAACGGTTCATAAGCGGAGTTGTTATCTTCCATCACTTCTGTCAAGAAGCAGATTCAGTCTGGTTGTCTCTCCTTTTGTGGTGTTAGCAGCTTTAAATGGTCACTACATAGATACACTGATTCGTTAGGGGCTAAAAATGGTGATTTTCCCATCATCCCTTTTTTGTTTACTAACCGAAAATATTCTATAAAGAAAAATTTCTCTTCTTCAACTACTTCATTACCTTGAGTTATACAGTTCACAGGGAAAAAAGCAGGATATATATTCGATTCTCTTTATTTTTCCCTGTATTTACCAGCTTTCGAAATCATCAGCGGCTTCTCTAGCATCCTCCAAAGGTGATCAAGGTGATTTTGTTTAAACATCTCGCTAGAAAATTACAGACTAAAGCACATACGATACATTTCAGGTTACCACAGCTGATGCTCACACCGTCCTTCCTTTAACCAGAGACGGTCTCTTTTGGGAAGACCCTAGGAAATAGTCCTTGACATCTTTCTTTCTTTTGGTGTGAATGGTGTCCCAGGCTCCGCTTGTACCCTTCCTGCCCCAGTGCAAGAACTGGCTCCTTCTCCAAGGACTTTGAATTTATTCGTGTGAAAATGGTATTTAGAGATCATAATTAGGGTACTTAGAGGGCTCATTTTTAAAAAATATTCTTTATACTAAGTTTGTGTTTCTAGTTCTTTTCAGTATCTAGAACTAAGATCTTTTTTATTTTTTATTTTTTTCTTTTATAGTTTATTGTCAAGTTGGTTTCCATGTAATACCCAGTGCTCATCCTAACAAGTGCCCTCCTCTATGCCCATCACCCCCCTTTCCCTCCCCCCTCCCTCATCAGCCCTCAGTTTGTTCTCTGTATTCAATAGTCTCTCATGGTTTACCTCCCTCCCTCTCCCCAAATAACTTCCCCCTTCCCCTCCCCCATGGTCCTCTGTGAGTTTCTCCTGTTACACTTATGAGTGAAAACAATACGGTATCTGTCCTTCTCTGCCTGATTTATTTCACTTAGCATGACACCCTTGAGCTCCATCCACGTTACTACAAATGGCCAGATTTCATTCTTTCTCATTGCCATGTGGCATTCCATTGTATATATATATATACTACATCTTGATCCATTCATCAGTTGATGGGATATTTAGGCTCTTTCCATGATTTGGCTATTGTAGAAAGTGCTGCTATGAACATTGGGGTAAGTGTGCCCCTATGCATTAGCACTTCTGCATCTCTTAGGTAAATCCCTAGCAGTGCTATTGCTGGGTCCTAGGGGAGTTCTATTGATAGTTTTTTGAGGAACTTCCACACTGTTTTCCAGAGTGTCTGCACCAGTTTACATTCCCACCAACAGTGTAGGAGGGTGCCCGTTTCTCCACATCCTTGCCAGCATCTATAGTCTCTTGATTTGTTCATTTTAGTCACTCTGACTGGTGTGAGGTGGTATCTCAGTGTGGTTTTGATTTATATTTCCCTGATGATGAGTGACATTGAGAATCGTTTCATGTGTCTGTTGGCCAGAAAGATCTTTTTTAAAAACATATATCACATGAGAAGTCCATATGGATACTTCCAATACAAATTCATGAAGACATTGTTTCTACTTAACGTCATATATCTAAGCTCTGTTTCCTTTCTCTCCTGCTGAAAACTCTCATTCTTAATTACACATTTCATTATGACTTTTTCCCACAATACCCAAATATTATTTCAAAATAATATCAGCTATGCAACCAACAATGATTACTAAAAACAGCTTACTTTTGTTGTTGTTGTTACGTTATCCCTATTAGGAATATACCTTTAAATTACTATATTTGAAAGCCAATGAAATAGTTCTCTGAGAGGTCACTTTACAACCTCTGTACAGTTACATTTCTCTGCTTTTTTTTTTAGAAATTTCTTTGAAATTTGTTTTATAGTTATACAAAATACTTACATAGTTCAAAATTCAAATTTATAAAATAGATGCATTCAGAAAATCTAGCTTCTATCTCTGTCCCCACTTCATTATATTTCCTTGTTTCCCCAAAGATAACTTCTTAAAATGATTTATCCTGGGGCACCTGGATGGCTCAGTCGGTTAAGTGTCCGACTTTGGCTCAGGTCATGATCTCACAGGTCGTGGGTTCGAGCCCTGCGTCAGGCTCTGTGCTGACAGCTAACTCAGAGCTGGAGCCTATCTTCAGATTCTGTGTCTCCTTTTCTCTCTGACCCTCCCCTGCTCATGCTGTCTCTCTCCCAAAACTAAATGAAAACATTTAAAAAAATGATTTATCCTTTTATTTTAAAAAATGAACATCACATACACATATTCGTATGTTTTCCCCATCCTTCATTTCTGGGGGCACCTGGGTGGCTCAGTCAGGTAAGCATCTGATGTTGGCTCAGGTCATGATCTCACAGTTTGCAGGTTCAAGCCCTGCATTAGGCTCTGTGCCGACAGCTCAGAACCTGGAGCCTGCTTCAGATTCTGTGTCTCCCTCTCCCTTTGCCCCTCCCCCATTCACGCTCTGTCTCTCTCAAAAATAAATAAACATTAAAAATTTAGAAAAGGGGCACCTGGGTGGCTCAGTTGGTTACGCTTTTGACTTCAGCTCAGGTCATGATCTCACTGTTCATGGGTTCAAGCCCCGCATTGGGCTCTGTGCTGACAGCTTGGAACCTGCTTCAGATTCTGTCTTCCCCTCTCTCTCTGCCCCTCCCATGCTCATGCTCTCTCATAATAAATAAAATGTTAAAAATTAAAAAGAATTTAGAAAAAAATTAACTTCACCTATACATACTCATATGTTCTCCCCCTCCTTCATTTCTACACACATTTTCTCTTTTCATAAAACAAGATATCCTGGAGAACACTCCTCACCTGTATGTAGATGGTCCCCATTTCTTTTTACCATGCATGCAGCTGTTATCATTGTAAAGTATCCTTTTGTCTCTTCTAATGCTTTCTAATCTGAATTCAACTTTTGTGAAATACCAAGACTGATACTCCTACTTTCTTTTCTATTTGATTTGGTTTTATATATCTTTGTCCATCCTTGTATTTTAAACCATTCAGAATCTTTCCAGTTATGTATGTCTCCTACAAATAGCACAGAAGTGGGTTTTTGCTGTTGGGCCAACCTGAACTGTCTTTTTATTTTAATAAAAGAGTAAGCCCATTAACATTTATGGATATTAACAGGTATGGCCTCAATTCTGTCATACTGCCAAATATCATATAAATTATTGATATGTGAGGGCGCCCAGGTGGCTCAGTCTGTTGAGAGTCCGCCTTCAGTCCAGGTCAAGATCCTGCACTTCATGGGTTTGAACCCCCCCTTGGGCTCTGTGCTGATGGCTCAGAGCCTGGAACCTGCTTCAGATTCTGTGTCTCCCTCTCTCTCTGCTCCCCCCTCAACACACAGTCTGTCTCTCTGTGTCCCCAAAATAAACATTTAAAAAAATTATTGGTATGTATTGTCCATATTCTTTCACTATGTGATCTATTTTATTTGAATATATACTTTTTCTTTTTAAGATTTATCTTTTGGCATTTAGAAAGGTTTGTGTTTTTATTCTCCTAGTTCCCTTTATACTAATACCTTTATATAACACTTTAGCTCTCTGTTGTGGACTATTTCCTATTTCTTTTTCTGATAAACAGTAGTAACATTAGCCAAAGCTTCTTTTGTCTCCTCTTCTTCACCATCTCATTTCAGGCAATAGCCTTTTATTCTCAATTAACATTTATAAGGTGATTAGTTAAAAAAATAAAAGGCAACTAGTTAAATTACTCAGCAATAAAGCTGTTTTTTTTTTAAAGGCAGTGAGTGAATGAGCTTTACCGCCATGCACATGCCCTCCCTACCCTGCCGCCCCACATTTTTATAGTGACACTGTGTCTACACTGTCAGAGTGTGTAACTCTTATGTACTGCACTCTCCTTCATACCCTTCATTTAGTTCCAAGTTCTATAGCTACATATATACTTAATGTTTCATTAACAGTTCTTGTGCTGATGTTTCTTCATTCACTGGGTTTTCTAAATGTCAGTCTCCAGTGGATGTCTTAGGAAGGGCTCAAAGGAACCTGAATCCTCACATCTTCATAACAGTGTGCATAGGGCCTCGATACCTTAAGTTCAGTGTGATGAGATGTAAAACCCTTGTCTCATAGATTCTTTTACTGAATTTCTTAACTATGTTACCCAACTATCTTTAATCAAAAAGCACTATTGTCAATTAGTCTGATGACAATCTTGTTTTCCTTCCTTTTTAAGAAATTTAGACTTTTTGCCTAAGATTATTTTTTACTTTGAAGTCCAAGTGTTACTAGAACACATCTGATGTAACTGTTCTCACTGAATTTTCCCATGTACATAGTGAGTCCCTTCTAGATGTATTTCAAATCCTATTTTATTTCAGTAAAGTTTTCTTGAATTGCAGTTTATAATATCTTATTGTTTCTCTGTTGCAATTTTCTTTAGGGACTTTACCCCATCTTTCTTCTTTCCTCATTTCTTTTTTATTTTACAATTTTTCTTCCTTTTCATCTTCTATTTCTCTTCAGATATTATCCATAGTAAATTTGCTGCTGTGTTCATTTTAACTTAGTCTTCATTTCTAATATTTTTAAAATTTCTAGTTCTTGCCTAACTTATACTCTTTTCTTTTCAAATCTTCCTTTTCTCCAATCATCTCATTTCCAAATTTTTATAAATTTTATTCATACTTTTTCTCACTGCTTCTATCATTGTTGCTACTTTCTTTTAGCTTGTTTTGAAATGTTTTTATGTGACATAGTGTTCATCTCTTTTGTGATTAATGTTTCTCCAGAAGTATTTTATTCCATCCTTCTCTCTCTCATTATAATAACCTTGCTTCAACTAAAATCATTTAAATGAGATGAATTTTCCTAAATTCAAGATGAGATGGCGGGCCAGGTAGCTTCATGTCTCTAGAGCTTCCTTACATTGTTTTTTATACAAAACATTTAAAAATATGACAGCTAGAAGCCCACAGATCCTCAAGAACCCTAACACCTAAATAGTCATTTAAAAATTTTTAAATATTTATTTTTGAGAGAGAGAGAGAGAGAGAACGAGCATGACCATGGGTAGGCTGGGTTAGCACATGCTAACATGGGTTAGCACAGAGCCAGATGCAGGGCTCGAACCTATGAACCATGAGATCATGACCTGAGCTGAAGTTAGATGCTTAACCAACTGAGCCACCCAGGCGCCCCCTAAATATTCATTTCAAAATACCATTCTTCACGAAAGGAAACTAGGACTTCTTGGAGAAATGATTGTCTTGGAGCTGATTTCAGGGCTGAGGCAGAGAAAAGCTTCTTGAACTAAAACATAAGAAACTACTCAAAGAATGAATGATGGGAAGGAACATAACAAAGGACACATTAGTGGCAGCTTAAATGAGTGCCCACTTGCCAAATCTAATGTCAGCATCAAGATAAATAATGACAGTAAAGGCTCATAACTCACTGAGTAAAATAATAATGAGTCTACACTCACACTCACACACACACACACACACACACACACACACACACACACACATTAAGTATACGCATGTAAATGGGGAAAAAGGAAAGCTCTTTCTCTTGCAGAAAGCCAATTATGAAATGCAGACAGAATTAGAAAATACATTAGAGTAATAACTGTTTCAGATAAAAATGATCAATTAATGCTAAGTACAGTAGGTAACAGCTTGAAAAGCAATGAGATATTTACATTACCTCAAAGAATCTTCCTATAAGGTACTTATTAATTAAAAACCAAAATGTAATTTTATGGTGGAAAAACCTGACATACACCAAATTAATCAAGTGATGAAAGTTGATGTATCACCAGTTCCAAAACAAACCAACAGTATGTGTCTCCTAACAATGAGTGATGCCCTAGAGGACACAGTGTCACTTTTGCAGGTTTCCTACCAAAAGTGCACAATCTGAGTCCAAGGAAACATCAGAGAAACCCAATGTGGGACATTCCAAAAGACTAACTGGCTTCCACTCTTCAACACTAAGAAAGACAAAGAAAGGTTAAGAAAAGTAAGAAGACATGACAATCAAATGCAGTGTGTGATCCTGGACTGAATCCTGGACCAGGAAAAGAAATAAGGCCTAATCAACATTATTGGGGGAAATTGTCCCGTAACTTTCAAAAATGTCAAAGTCACAAAAGACAAAGTCTGAGAAACATCTAGATTAAAGGAATCTTATGAGACATGACAACTGAATACAACACATGATCTGGGATTTCCTTTTCCTATAAAAACACTGTGGGTAAAAACTGAATAAGATACACAAATTATAGTATTAAATCAAAGTTAATTTCCTTATTTTATTTTACTGTACTAATGAATGTCCTTGGTTTTTTAAAAATTTTTTTGTTAGATGATATAATCTTTTTTTTTTTTTTTTAAAGAGAGAGTGTATGCAAGTGGGAGAGGGGCAGAGGGGGAGAGAAAGAAAATTTCAAACAGACTCCAAGCTCAGTGCAGAGCCAGAGGCAGAGCTTGATCCCACAACCCTGGGATAATGACGTAAGCTGAAATTGAGAGTTGGACACTCAACTGACTGAGCCACCCCGGTGCCCCTGCCCTTATTTTTATAAGAACATTAAAAGTATGAGTAAAAGGGCATCATGTCTATAACTGACTTTCAAATGATTCATTAAAAAATCCACTCTTCAACACTAAGAAAGACAAAGAAAGGTTAAGAAAAGTAAGAAGACATGACAATCAAATGCAGTGTGTGATCCTGGACTGAATCCTGGAGGGAGAAGGAAGGACAATGTAAGTTTGGTAAAATGTCAACATTTAGGAAAACTTGGTAAAAAGTTTCTAAGAATTTTCTATACTATTTTTGCAACTTTTCTGTAAATCTAAAATTATATCAAAATCAGAAAAGAAAAACATATAAGCGCTGGTATTTTCTTGAAGCATGAAGCTTCTCTTCCCTTTCTCTACCTTTACAGGACTCTCCTCCTCCTTTTGCCCTATTGTCTGTGTCCTGCTTAATTTGGATTCTACTCCCAGGAAGGCTGTTTCCTGGAGAGGAACTTCAGTTGACTCATTTTAAGAGTTCATAGGTCGCAGACAACCTAGGGGTGAGAAGAGGGAGGACAATAAACTCAGAAGACCTCGAGCATCAACAGCACAGCAATTTGGCCCAACGTACTTAAGACAAACAGACCTATAAGTCCCAGAGTCAGAGAGCCTCCTGCATGGTCTTCCAGGATGATAACCACTGACACTCCCAGTGAGTATCAGAAAAACCCAATGCTTAATGAAGCCCAGAAAATAATTTTTAAAGATAGGGAAATGTGCATTATTCCTTAAAATATTTTTATTCAAAATGCTAACCCAAAAATTTAGACAAAGCTATGAAAACCTCAAGGGCATAGCCACGGCAGCACCATATCATGTCTTGATAACAAGCATCTTATTACCTTCCGGGGCTTCAAGGGTCTTCTTGTTCTGCTTGCACCACCCAATGGGGTAGAGGCCGGCCTTCCTGATGTCACACCAGAAGTCTGCTCTCCGGTCCTCACCATAGCCATCGTAGCGGAGCAGCAGCAACTGCTCACAGGTAGTAATGATCGTGGCAACCCAGTAGGTTTCAGGGTCTGTTTTCACAGCCACCTCCAGCTTCATCCCAGGAGCAAATCCATTTTGCAAGCGTGTGTCCACCTAAGTAGGGAAATTTTATAAACCACCAGATAAGTATCTTAAATGAGTATTTCTTTTGCCAACATTCTTTTTTTTTTTTAATGTTTGTTTATTTATTTTGAGGGTGGGGAGGGGCAGAGAGAGGGAGATAGAGAAAGAATCCCAAGCAGGCTCCTCACTGACAGCACGGATCCAAATGCAGAGCTCAATCCAACAAACCATGAGATCATGACCTGAGCCAAAATCCAGAGTCAGCCGCTTAACCAACTGAGCCACCCAGGTGCCCTCCAACATCCTTTTTTAAGACTTACAATTCTAAAGCACTAAATGCAATAAAGCCTTCTCAAGGGAAACCTGAGAAATTCCAATTCTACCTCACAGGAGTGATCAAAATAAAACAAGGAATAGCAATGCTGCTCTGTTCCCGCTGACTCCAAAGGAATTTTAATAGAACTCAATATGTTCACCAAAGCAGTCTACTATGATTACAGAAAATGTTTTATATTAAGTACATAAATCACTAAATGTTCACTATTTTAATAGCCTTCAATACATTATGTTTTCAAGAGTGATTTCTAGATCATTCCAAAAATTTTTAATGATGCTAGAAAACGAGAAAGACAAAATAAGCTATGATGATAATAAATTAGTATAATATGTACCATATGTACCATATGTTTCAGTTTCCCTGAAACAGTCTGTGTTTATACCTGTTACCCTTGAAGGATATTCAATAGTGGCCCATTTCTGTCTCAAAGTATCCTGATATAGATGATAAATTATATGGCCACAAAGGCATGGGTGAACTACTTCATGTATATACTAAGATTAAAGTACATACATATATTGTGAGAGATGAGAGCCAGGTTTCTCACTGTGGGAAAAAGAAGTACAAACAAGGAAAGGGTGGGCTAGAAAGAAACTTGTGTGGAACTGGAGTCAGCAGTATCAGAACGAAGTCACAATGACAGAAAACAGTACAGGTGTGTATGTATGTGTGTGCAAATACCTCTCCCACCTCGGTGAACTGACAGGGACTGAGAGTAATGATGCTCATCAGCAATAAGCAAATTCAGTGTACAAATCTTGATTTATAAATGCTATCCTCCAATAAAAAGAACAAGGACTCCATGGAGAAATAAGTGATCCCAATTTTGGGGTAGACAAAACACAGTAAGAGCCTGGAATTATCTTGTGATATCAGAAAATAAGGAAATGCTCCAAAAATGATGAAGGCAATTGTAAAGGACATGGGAGCCAACCAGAAGAATCCCCCAATGGTCACATTAGGGATAATTTGAGCAATAAAGTAAATAATAAGATTAATGGATTATAATCCACAGATTTAAATAGTATCCCACACTGTAAGCCACACTATAAAAAATAACAGAAAAGACGGGATAGATCCTTAGGATAGAAGACCAATTAATATAGAGAAAAATGATAGAAATAGAAAACCACCATTAGAAAAAACACAGAAATAAACACTGCAGGCAAGAATCATGGATCAGTGCAAAAATGACTATGATATTCACATAATCTCAAAGGTTCTCCTATAAAATTCTTACCAATTATAAAGGGGAAAGCAGTAACATTGCTGTGAAGTACTATGGCAGACACCATCTTACCTAACTGATCAAAGTTAACATCACAGGTTCTAAAACATCAATCATACAACAAGAAAAGCACAATATTGTCTCTATGAAATTCTTCTCAAATCTGCATTAACTCAAGCTAATCATGAGTTATCCAAATTGAGAAATTCCACAAGATAACTGATATATGCTCTTCAAAATGTCTAGGCCATAAAAAAAAGAAGGAATAAGGAACTATTAAACACCATGGGAGACTGTAGACTGACAAATAAATGCAACCCAGCAATCACAAACACTGGAAAGACAGGCAGGGAGGGAAAGTCCTACCTCCTGTACAAAAACCCCTGCCCTTCCCATCAGCTGCCCTGTTGTACTCCTCACTGTGTTAGAATCACACAGTAGGAGTGTTGTTCTGTATGGGCTTTTCTCCAGCCCAACACTGCTTATGGATTCATTCATGTTACATTTAACAGTCTATTTCTTTTCACCATATAAATATTCCACTATACAAATATGATGCAATGTATCCATTCTAACTCTACAAACAGTAGGCACTATGCAAAGTTTGCAGCTTTGAAAGACCATAAATAATAGTGTCATGATAATACAAATATTTTTGTGTCTCTGGTGCATACATACATGGAATCTGATAACAGATATGGCCAAACCATTTCCAAAGTGGCTGCACCAATTTACTCTCCCAGTAGTATAAAAAATCCTTTTGCTCCAACACTCTAGCCAACACTTTTCTGTTTCAGTCCCTTTCATTTTAACCATTTTGGAAGGTGTGTTATATATCTCACTGTGATTTTATTTTATTTTTTAATGTTTATTTATTTTGAGAGAGAGAAGAGGGGAGGGGAGAGGCATGGGTTGTAGTAAATCCATAGATTTGGGAGAACTGTCATCTTTACAATAATGAGTCTTCCATTACATAAGCAAGGCATATTCCTTTATTTTAACTTATATCAGTAATGGTTTGAAGTTACTTCACAAATTTTTGTTACATTTATTCTTAGTCATTTGATGTTTTTATGTTATTGTAAATTACATCTTTCAGTTCCACTTTTTTTGTTGCTAATATATAGAAATATAATAAAATTTTATGCTACCCTGTATCTAATAATCTTGCTAAAGTTACTCATTAATCCTATATCTGTAAATTATTTTATTCATCTGTATATAATGACATTTTTCCTTCCTTCCTAATCCTTATACATTTTGTTTTTCTTACCTTCTGGTATTAGCCAGACCTCCAATACACTATCAAACATAAGTCATGTTAGCCAACATTTTTATCTTGTTCCATATGTAAAAGAAAGTATGCATCATATTACTATTAATGAAGTCTGCTGTAGATTTTTTATAGATATCCTTTAGCAAATTAAAGAAATTTTCATCTATAGTTTGCTAAGAGTTTTTATCATGAGTGGGTGGTGGAATTTTACCAATTATTTTTCTCTCTATATTGAGGGTATTTATATATAAATCTATATATTCTTCTCTTTTATTCTGCTACTATAGTGAATTATGCTCTTCAT
Organism: Suricata suricatta; assembly: GCF_006229205.1. Taxonomy (NCBI): domain Eukaryota; kingdom Metazoa; phylum Chordata; class Mammalia; order Carnivora; family Herpestidae; genus Suricata; species Suricata suricatta. Next base: position 20,935,100 of record NC_043711.1, read on the forward strand.
ATGTATCTTCCTCATTTTCTCTCCTTTCTCCTGAGATTCCAAATGCATATGCATTAGACTTTTTTTTATACTGTCCACAGCTGTTGGATGGTATGATCTGTTTCCCCCCCAACACACACTCTTTTTTCCTCTTTGCATTTCAGTTTGGGCCATTTATATTGACTTATCTTCAAGTATACTGACTCTTTCCTCATCTGTGTGAGGATGACCAATGAGCTTGTCAAAACCATTCAACATCTCTTATTGCCATGTTTTTTATTTCTACAATTTCCACTTGACTGTGTCTAATAGTGTCCATTGCTAAGGTTTTTTTTTTTTTTTAAGAAAAACAGAAAGAAAGAAAGTGCACGAGTAGCAGGTAGCAGAGGGGTAGAGAGAGAGAGAGAAAGAATCCCAAGAAGGCTCTGTGCTCTCAACACAGAGTCTGATGCAGGGCTCAGTCTCATTAACCATGAGATCCTGACCTGAGGTGAAATCAAGAGTCAGATGCTTAACCAACTGAGCCACCCAGGCACCCCTGAATTTCCTTTTCTGTTCACACATGTTGTCCACCTATTCTGCTAGAGCCTTAAACCTATTATTTGCAGTTATTTAAAATCGTCTGATTGTTCCAGTATTGGCCTTATGAGTCTGGTTCTGTTGAATGCTTTGTCTGTTGACAGTTTGCTGTCTTTCTCTTGCTTCTTCATGTGTCTCATAATTTTTCATTGAAAGCCAGACATCCTGTACAGAGTAATCAAGGTTGAGGAAAATGGTATTGATGCCTGGATATGGGCATGTTTCTTTTTAGGCCTTAAATTTGAGGGAGAAGGTTAAGTCAATGTAGCGAGGAGTGCAATGGGGTTTGGGTTCTGTTGTTTGGTTATTCATAGTACACCAGAGGCTCCATACTACATTAGCATTTTCTATTGAGGGTATAGGCTCATTTGCCAGAGAGCTTTTTCCCCCTCAACATTTGCTGTTCCACCCGGAGATTTAGGTCTTCTGTTTGGGACTGCATCTCAGAGACCATCTATCTACACACTTTTGCCTCTCTCCTACAAACAGACCTCCGTTACCCAACATTTTCTAACTTGGTGGTTGGAGACAAGCAGGAAGGGGTATTCTCTGAGATTCAGCCTCAGTCTCAAGTTCTGTGTCCTGGGTGTTGGGAGCGTGAACTTCTCAGTGATCTTACTCCTCTCCCAACTGTAGGTGACCTTTAACGCTCTAGCATGTATTCTTACCTCTCTCCAGAGACAGAGGGCTTTTACTTCTGTTCTATCCCCAGGATGCAATGGATCTTCACCCGCACCCGGGGGTGGCGGTGGGGGTGGGGTTAAAAGGTTTGCATTCCTTCTCCTAGCAGCTTAAAGCTTTTTTCTAGAAGACTCAGGTAAAGCTTAGTGTCTTTTCCATAGTTTGTGCTGTTTCCTTCACTAGACATGAACCATGAGGAAAACTGTTTTACTATCTTAGAATTGTTCTCCTTGCAAATGTGGTTTACTTCTAATTTCTTCTTCAGCCCCGCCTTCCCTCCCTCCTTCATTCCAAGCTGGGTACTATAAAACTTGCCAGCGGCTCTCACACCCTGGGGATCTGAGTTCCAGCAGCTAGCCACAGGCACTCCTCATCATCGTGCTACGCCTGTGCTTGGTTTTCACCGTGTGTGGCAGTCCTTCACCATACACTGACTGAAGCTTACAATATTTTCTACATTTGATGATCAGAGAGTTTGCATCTATTTTTCATTCAAAGAGGAGAGGTGGAACCTGTCTCTTTAAAATGACATTTTTGGGGGTGACTGGATGGCTCAGTTAGTTAACCGCCAACTTTGGCTCAGGTCATGATCTCATGGTTCATGGGTTTGAGCCCTGCATCAGGCTCTGCACTTCTGGAGCAGAGCCTGCTTGGGATTCTCTGTCTTTCCCTCTGCCTCTCTGCCCCGTCCCCATTTGCGCTCTTTCTCTCAAAAAAAAAAAAAAAGTAAACTTTAAAAAAATGTTAACATTTTTTAGATCCATAATTTTGGTCAGGAAATTTATTGCCTGTTTTCATTAGTATAAATAAATGTGTATAAATACCTATCAGGTTAGTAACAACATTAAAAACAAGAATTCAAAGGTAATACATGATCACGAATAGATTTCTCATGTTAAAAAAATACTGAAAGCAATCATAAAAGAGTGGTCAATGGAATATAAAATGAAATCCTTACTTAAACTATGTAGTTCTCACCACTTCAATTTAAGAAAGGCATACGTGAACTAAAAAACAGGGCAACTATTATCACTGAGTTTTTATACCAACTGAAAATAGCAAGACTCTTTGCAATATACAACACCTATAAGAATACAGTTTAACCTCACAAAATCACACAATTCTGAGTGAGCATTTGTGCCTTCTCAAATCCTAGAGCAAAGGAACTATGCCCTGCTGAACACTGCTATGGACTCAACTGTGTCTCTCCAAAACTCGTATGTTCAAATCCTAACTCCCAGTGTGACTGTATTTAAAGACAGGACCTTTACAGAAGCAGTAAAGGGTAATGAGGTCCTAAGAGTAGAGTCCTGATTCAAAATTAGTGTCCTCATAAGAAGAGACACCAGAGAGTCAGCTCTCTCTCTCTCTCTACCCTGTGAGGACACAGTGACGAGGCTGTCAGCAAACCAGCAAGAGAGCCCTCCCCAGAGCCTGGCCCTGCTGGCAGCCTGATCTCAGACTTCTAGTCTCCAGAACTGTGAGAAAATAAACTTCTGTTGTTCAAGCCACCCAGTCTATGGCAGCCTGAACAGACTAAGACAAATGTGAAATCAATTGATCAATAATTCTGTGTTTTAAGAGGGAGTGTAAGTGAAAAGTTCAAAAACTAGGTCTGAATATAAATTATTAAAAAAATTTTTTTAATGTTTATTCATTATCGAGAGACAGAGAGAGAGAGAGAGAGAGAGAGAGAGCATGAGCAAGGAAGGGTAAGAGAGAGAGGGAGACACAGAATCCAAAGCAGGCTCTGGGCTCTGAGCTGTCAGCACAGAGCTTGACATAGGGCTCGAACCCACAAACCGTGACATCATGACCTGAGCCAAAATTGGATGCTTAACTGACTGAGCCACCCAGGCGTCCTTGAGTAGAAATCATTAATAAAATCCAGACTATTTTCTTACATTCTAAAGGCATCATATAGGGCAAATATGTGGTCAATGGATTAAGCATTAAATTGAGTTATTAGGACATAAAACTATACTGCCCCATCCACAAACATGACCCACTGATGATATTATGTTCCACTCAACATGAGAGAAAGCAATGTTACTTAAATTACTTTCAATGTGCAAACCAACAATCATAAAACAGTATAAGAAAATAAAACATTTTCTTTAATTATGAGGTTTTTAACAAAAATAAAGGGATATTCACGAGTAGTGAAAAAGAAAAATCTTGCATTGAGTGGCAGAAAATACATAAAACCGAAAAGGAATTTAAAATATGTCCAGGGCTGCCTGGCTGTGTCAGTCAGTAAAGCATGCAACTCTTGATCTTAGAGTTGTCAGTTTGAGCCCCAAGGTGGGTGTAGAGGTTACTTAAAAATAAAATCTTAAAAAAAATAAAATGTGTCCAGTTTGTTTTAAGTAAAGGTGGCAGGAGGGGGGGAAGGAAAAAGCCCTCAAATCCTTACAAGTGTACCAACTTAAAATAACTCTAAACCCTCTAATGATGGTACCATGAGTCAAAGGAACAAGATGCAGTCAGTAAAACAAATACAGGTACTGCTTACGTGTTTAAAAGATCCATAGGGCACTGCAGCGGACCCTGTCTCTTCTAGATAATCTTCCCAGCTTAATTCCACTTCTTCCACACCAGACCCAGCATCTGGAATTAAAATCAGAACAAAAGAAAACAGGTGTGGCCCATTTAAGACAAGCCAAAGTGTAAAAACATAAACTTAATAACCCTAACTTACACAATTTAATTCACATCAAACCAATTGATTTGATTTCACATACAAAATAATCATATGTTCTGTTTTTAATTTTTTAATGTTTATTTTTGAGACACACACACAGTGCAAGAGGGAGAAGGGCAGAGAGAGAGGGAGACACAGAATCTGAAGCAGGCTCCAGGTTCTGATGTCAGCACAGAGCCCAACGCAGGGCTCCAACTCATGAACTGTGAGATCATGACCTCTGATGCTCAACCGACTGAGCCACCCAGGCACCCCTCACGTGTTCGTTTTAAATGACAGGGTTTCCCTTGTGTACTGATGATCAGTGAATCTCCACACTGTGGAAGTGGGACATGCTGTCACCTGCTGGGACCCGTCAGGACTCACCCAAATGGGCCACATAAAAGCTGGTGAGAGTGTAACTATTACAATCACTTTGGACTATACTTTAGTATCTAATGCCAACTAGTTGAGATACTAATAGGCATTAAAAAATTTTTGTTTAAATGTTTATTTATATTTGATACAGAGAGACACAATGAGTGAGCGGGGGAGGGGCAGAGAGAGGCCAAGACAGAATCTGAAGCAGGCTCCAGGCTCCGTCCAAGCTGTCAGCACAGAGCCTGACACAGAGCTTGAGCTCAGAAGCTGTGAGATGATGATCTGAGCCAAAGTCAGACACTAACCGACTAAGTCACCCAGGTACCTTAATAGGCATTTCAAACAATTTTTTTTTAATGTTTATTTATTTTTTGAGAGAGAGAGAGAGAGCGAGCCTGCAGGCGGGAAAGGGGCAGAGAGAGAGAGGGAGAGACAGAATCCAAATCAGGCTCCAGGTTCTGAGCTGTCAGCACAGAGCCCAATGCGGGACTCAAACCCACGAACTGCGAGATCATGACCTGAGCTCAAGTCAGATGTTCAACTGACAGAGCCACCCAAGTGCCCCAAACTTAAATTTTCAATCTGATTCTTCCTTAGTACTCTCCAATTGAGTAAAAGATATCACCAGTCCATATTTTGGCTCAATCCAAAAATGTGCAGTTATCCTTGTTTCCCAACTTCTCTTTCACATCTACAGATACATCAAAACCATCTGTAGCTATTACCTTTAATATACATTCCAAATCATATCACTTCCCAACATTTCTATTGCACTCTCTCTAGCCCAAGACCTAACTACTATATCCTTTCACTTTTTAATCAAGATTATAATAAAATCTAAACTCTTTGGAAGACTGTGAAGGTCTCAGCCCTGGCTACCTTCCCTGCCACTTCATCCCCAAGCAGCCTCTTGTGTGCTCATTGCACTCAAGTAAGTGACCCTGGGATTCTTACTATTCTTCTCTAAACATGTTCTTTCCTCAGCACAAAGTCTCCTTCCCCAATGTCATTCACAGCTTCATTTCATTCAAGCCTCTCCTCAAACGTTCTCTTTCCAGAAAGGCCTCCCATCACTACTCTATAGCAGAAACTCCAGACTCTGCTTCCATTATCTTACAGGCATTCAGCACTACCTAACAGTATTCCACACATCTTTTTATCCTCCCCCTTAGAAAATAAACTCTGCCAAGATATGACTTTGTTTTGGTCACTCCTATATCTCTGTCACAGCAGACTCAATAAATTTTTGTTGAGTGAGCAAAGATTCAAATATTCCAAAATCATAATCCCAAATCACATAAACTCTCTAAGAGCAGGGTTTTGTTTACTGATGTATCCCCACTGCCCAAAACCATGTAGGGCACCAGCAAGTTCACAATAAACAGCTCCTGAATGAGCCCGCCCTGGGGGAGTCCACATAGGAGGCAAGAACAAGGATGCTCACCACAGCACTGTTGGGTGACAGCAACAGACCAGAAAAACTGGTAGGAGAAGAGACAAATTATGGCAGTTCTACAGCGGAATAGTACCATATTGCAGCTGAAATGAATGAACTAGTTTTGACATAGGTAAAGCTCAAAAAAAAAAAAAAAAAACCCACATCAAATAAAACCAGCAAGTGCAGAATGAAAAGCACAGGATACAGTTTAGGCTTCAAAGCAAACTTCGCAGTATAAATGTTTATAAATGCATGCATACTAACAAGAGTATAAAAACAAAGGTGGGAAGAATATATATCAACTTCAACACTGCTACCTTTGGAAATGGAGAGGAGAAAACAGGAATGGAAGTACCAAAGAGGCTTAAACTCTATGAAGCTTTCTTTTAAAAAATGGAAACAACACTTGAAAACACATTCAACATCATTAGGGAAATGCAAGTCAAAACCGCAATGAGATACCACCTCATACACACTAGAATGGCTATTATCCCCAAAGCCAGAAAATAAGTGTGAGAAATTAGAATCTTTGTGCATTGCTGATCTGTGAATGTAAAATGGCACAGCCACTGCGGAAAACTATACAGTGGTTCCTCAAACAATTAAAAATACAATCACCCTGTGATCCAGCAATTCTACTTATGGATATATGTCCCAAAGAATTGAAAGCACGAACTCAAACAGATATTTGTACACAAATGTTCATAACAGTACTATTCATAACAGCCAAAAGGTGGAAGCAACACAAGTGTCCATAAACGGATGAACAGAGAAACAAAATGTGATGTATACATACATTGGAATGTTATTCAGCCTTAAAAAGGAAGGAAATCCTTGCATATATGACAACATGAATGGGACATTGAGTGAAGTAAGCCACTTGCAAAAGGACAGATACTGTATGATTCCACTTAGATGCAACAGCTAGACTACTCAAATCCACAGAGACACAAACAGTTGGTGGTTCCCAAGTACTCGGGGGAAGGGAAATGTGGAATTATCATCAGGTACTAGGTACAGAGTTGCAGTTTGAGAAGATGAAAAAGGGCTGAATGGCGCGCCGGGGTGACTCTGTCAGTTAAGTGTCCAGCTCTGGATTTCGGCTCAGGTCATGATCCCATGGTTTGTAGGTTTGAGCTCGATGTCGGGCTCCACACTGACAGTGCAGAGCCTGTTGAGATTCTCTCTCTCGCACTCTCTCAGCTAGCTGCTCCCCTGCTCACATGCACACACACTCTCTTTCTCTCCAAATAAACAAATAAGCTTAAAAAGAAAAAAAGAGCTGGAGATCGCCGCTGTGATGCACAACAATGTGAATGGACTTAAATGCCACTGAATTGTATACCTAAAAATAGTTCACAAGTAAACTTTGTGTTAAGGACATTTTATAACAATTTAAAAAATGGAAATAAATATTGGACAACATTAACATTAATTCTTCACAGTAAGTACCGCAGGTATTTGTTATATTGTCCTCCACTCATTTTGTACATGTTTGTTATATTGTTTCCCATTTGTTTTTATATGTTTGATACTTTTCACCAGAAATGTAACAAGCCAACAAATACTACTTGGGTAGCATCCCGGAAGCATGGGTCAGTAGAAACTCAGTTTCCAATACTAAAACATAACAAGGCTGACCACTCATGGTCCTTAGCCAGGAACCTACTCCCTCAAACAGCATGCTAATTTACAAATATAAAATAAACAACAAAAGGGGCATCTGATGGCTCAGAGAGTTGGGTGTCTGACTCCTGATTTCGGATCAGGTCATGATCTCACAGTTTGTGGGTTCGAGTCCCATGTTGGGCTCTACACTGATTGCTCAGGGCCCACTTAGGATTCTCTCCCCTGCCCAGCTCACGTTCTCTCTTTTCCTCTCTCCCTAAGTAAACATTTTTAAAAAATGAAAAATAGAAATAATGAATTAAAGAACTAAAACCTCTCATAATTAAAAACTGTAACAAGCCAAGAAGAAACTAATAATCTGATACAAATTTATGCAAAATAGGGGCACCTGGTTTGCAACCGACTGGTTGGCTAAACAACCAACTCTTGGTATCAGCTCAGGTCATGATCTCACGGCTGTGGGACCGAGCCCCTCAGGACCAGTTGGGATTCTCTCTGCCCCGCCCCTGCTGTGCACATGCACACACACTCTCTCCAGATAAATAATTATTTTATTTATCTCAAAATAAATAATTTTTCCTTAAAAAAATAAAAATGAGCAAAATACATGAAAAGAAATGCAAATGGTCCTTAAACATGGAAAGATGTGCAAATTTACTCACTTTAAAAGTAATGCAAATTAAACCTACACTGGGGTATCAGACTGGCAAAAATTCCAAAGTTTGACAATATACTCCTCTCTATGGTGAGGCTGTAGTTAAGCAGGTAAAAGCTTAAAAACACAACCCTAGTGAAAGAGAACTTGGCGATATCTAGCAAAATACATATGTATTTACCTTTTGATCCAACAATCCCACTTCTAGGAATCTATCCCAAAGATATGCTGGCAAAAATACAAGAAGACATATGTGCAAAGCTATTCATTGCAGCCCTATTTGTAATACCAAGACTGGCATCAACCCAAATGTCCACCAGCAGGGAAACATCTATATAGTTGGAAAAAGGAATGAGAAAGATTACCACATACTGATGTGGGAGAATCTCTAGTATAGAAGAGATATGAATGTATATGTACATACACACATACTTGAGTAATAAAGTAATAAAACCAGTATGTATATATATAATACATTTTATATAATACATTTTATATAATAAACTAATAAACCAGTTATGTATATGAAGAATAAAAAGGATGAATAGTATCAGAGTACCATTATAGATAACTATGTAAATATTTTTACAATCTAGAAACATATTTACATCAAAAGGAAAGAAATTCCAGGAACACCATGGTGGCTCAATTAGACATCAGACCCTGGATTTTCGCTTAGGTCTTGATTTCACGGATTGTGGGATTGAGCTCTCCACGAGGTTCACGCTCATAGTAGGGAGTGCCTTGGAATTCTCTCTCACTCTCTCTGCAACCTTCCCCACTCATGCACATTCTCTCTTTCTCTCTCAAAATAAACAAACATTTAAAAAATAGAAAAAATAAAAAAATTTCAAATGAAAATGAACTGAAACAAATACGCCTAATTGTTGGTGGCAAAACCACAAGGAAAATAGGATTACTTTACATCATATTAAAATACAGTATTTGAGTACAAACCCAAGGGAAATATATTTAAAGGCAAAAACCATAAAGAAGCTTTAAACCTCACAGTGTTATCTTACTAATACTTGGAATATTGGTACTGTTGAAAAAATTATAGAAATATCATAGGGTATGGATGCCTGGATATCTCAGTTAAGCATCAGACTCTTGATTTCAGCTCACGTCATATTCTTGAGATTCATGAAATGGAGCCCTGCATGGGGCTCTGCACTGACGGTGCAGAGCCTGCTTGGGATTCTCTCTCACCCTCTCTCTCTGCCCCTCCTCCTGCATGCACGCACACATGCGCGCGCACACACACACACACACACACACACACACACACAATTTTAAAAAACAATAAAAATATGGTAGGGTAAAAATAAGTGATGATATATTATAATGAAACAACACATTTCCAAAAAACAGAGACACAAGAATAAAATCAAAGATGTAATTTTAAATTAAGTGTAATTTTAAATTAAAAATTTAAATATAGGAGTGCCTGGGTGGCTCAGTCAAGCGTCAGACTCTTGATTTGACCCCAGGTCATGATCTCATAGATCATGGTTCATTGAGTTCAAGCCCCATATCTGCTCTGTGCTGATGGTGCAGAGCCTGCTTGGGATTCTCTCTCTACCTCTTTCTCTATCCCTCCCCCACTCACGTTGACTTTCTCTCAAAAAATAAACATTAAATAAATAATAAATAAATAAAATTATAAATATAAAATGAAGTCACCTTTTCTAAAGATGTGCCATTTATAGCTGTGTCTATGGACAAGGCTTATAAAATGACAACCTAGTATCAATGAGCATCCCAGCACCAGACTGTGATTTCTAAATATCACATTCACTGCCCAAAAGAAAAAAATAGTTCCCAGAGAAATGGCAGATTGTAAGTCAGGGGTAGAAAATGGGCAAGACGTACCTGGGAATCTTACTACACCAAAATGCAAGGACTAGAATTATCACAGATACATGACATCACACCAAAAGAACACAGAAAATAATCTGGAAGAACTCTTATTGCTCTAGAATGGGTACTTTGATCATCAAATGAATGATGACAGCAATAGAATCAAACTCATCAAATGTGTGTGTGTGTGTGTGTGTGTGTGTGTGTGTGTGTGTGTTCTTTAAATGCATGAATTAACAGTAACTTTTAGGGGTCACTTGGGTGGCTCAGTCAGTTGAGCGTCCGACTTCAGCTCAGGTCATGATCTCACAGTCCATGGGTTCGAGCCCCATGTCAGGCTCTGTGCTGACAGCTCTGAAGCAGGAGCCTGCTTCATATTTTGTGTCTCTGTCTCTCTGTCCCTCCCCCACTAGCTCTCTGTGCCTCTCAAAATAAGATAAAGACATAAAAAATCTTTTTTTAAAACAATAACATTTAAAACAAGATAAATCAACTTCCTAAATGACATATATGAGTACCTCAGTGAACCTACTTTCTCAGAAAATTATCAAAATCACTGACTAAACAATGAAAATCAACCATTTTAAAGTTGTGAAATTAACTGAAGGCACACAACAAACTGAAAAGTAACTGTTCAAGACAAGCTGTTGGACTTGGTTAGAAGAGGGTTGCGGCTTTTTAAGCTGGGGCTATTCCCATTCCTCAACCCTCCTCAGCTCAGAGCTGAAAATACAATACTCATAAGAAAACTCCTTGGTAAGCTCCTCAGCAGAGTAAGAAGGATAGAAAAACAGACTAAAATTAAAAACAGAGCAAAAGAGGGGCACCTGGTGGCTCAGTCCGTTAAGCAGCCGACGTCAGCTCAGGTCATGATCTCACAGTTTGTGGGTTCCAGCCCTGTGCTGACAGCTCAGAGCCTGGAGCCTGCTTCGGATTCTGTGTCTTCCTCTCTCTCTGCCCCTTCCCACTCACACTGTCTCTCTCTCAAAAATAAATAAATGTTAAAAATAATAATAATTAAAAAATTACAAAAAAACAGAGCAAAAGAAAACACTCAATCTAAACAATCAAAAGAAAACACTGAAGAAAAATGAAGAGAGTTTCAAGGAGCGGTGGAATAGCAACAAAAAAAATCTAACACTACTGCCAGCAGAGTACCAGAAGAAGAGAAAGAGAACAGGGCTTTAAAAGTATTTGAAGAAATAAGTGCTGAAAATTTTTCAATTTTGGCAAAAAAAAATTCCAATAAGCCTGTAGATTCAAGAAACTAAGAAAACCCCAAACAAGATAAACCTAAGGAAATATGTGCAAATATACACCAAGAGTCAAACTTCTCAAAACTAAAGACAAAAAAAAAAAAAATCATGAAAGCAGCAAGAGAAACAGTACCTCTCTTAAGATGAATGGGGGTGAGGGGATTCCAATGACAGCAGATTTCTCATCAGAAACCATGGAGGCCAGAATGCACAGTACTTTTCAAGAGATGAAAAAAAGGATTTTCTACCCAAAATTCTATTTCCAGCAAAAATACCTTCAGTGATGAACAGGAAAATCAAGACACTGTCATAGGAAGGTAAAATATTTTTTCACCAGCAGATAAACCCTTAAAAAAATGGCTTAAGAAAATTTTAGGGGCGCCTGGGTGGCTCAGTCGGTTAAACATCTGACTTTGGCTCAAGTCAGATCTCACGTTCATGGGTTCGAGCCCCGCATCAGGCTCTGTGCTGACACCTAGCTCAGAGCCTGGAGCCTGCTTCCAGTTCTGTGTCTCCTTCTCTCTGCCCCTCCCCCTCTCATGCTCTGTCTCTCTCTGTATCAAAAATAAATAAAACATTAAACAAAAATTAAAAAAAAAAAGAAAATTTTATATACAGAAATGGTGTCACAGAAGAAGGGATCTTAGAATATCAGGAAGGAAAAAGGGAAAACTTCAAGAGTAAAAATATTGGAAAATATAAAATGGTTTCCTTCTCTTCCTGACTTGAAATCATGTCTGACAGTTGAGGCAAAAATTTTAACAGTGCCTGATGTGGTTCTCAAAGTATGTAGAGGGAATATTTATGAAAATTATAAAAAAACACTACATACAAATCAAAATGGAATTTTAAAAAAGTTCAAGTAATCCGTAAGAAGGCAGAAAGAGAGAGGACAAAAAAAACACACAATGAACAAAAACAGCAGACTTGAGTCCTAATAATTATATTAATGTAAATGTAAACATTTATGTAAACATAAAACTAAAACTCTTTTAAATGGGTATGTGTCTTATAGGAAATTTCTAATATAAGGACAAAGGTAGAAAGTGAAAGGATGGAAAAGATATATCATGTAAACATTAATCAAAAGAAAACAGTAATAGGTCAGGGCACCTGGGTGGCTCAGCTGATAGAGTGTCCGAGTCTTGATTTCAGCTGAGGTCATAATCTCACAGTTGATAAGTTTGAGCCCTGTGTCTGGCTCTACACTGACAGCATGGAGCCTGCTTGGGATTCTCTCTCTCTCTCCCTCTCTCTTGGCCCCTCTCCCGATCTCTAAATAAATAAATAAACTTAAAAAAATAAAGAGGAAAAAAGAAAACAGAAATAGGTAAATCCACAGAAACAGAAAGTAAATTAAATGGCTGCCAGAGGCTGGATGGAGTAAGACATGACTACTAACAGTTTCTCTTTGGGAGAGATGACATATTCTGGAATTCGCAATGATGGTCACACAACTTTGTGAAGATACTAAAAATCACAGAATTGTGTACTCTAAGTGGGTGTGTGAACTCACGGTATGTGAGATATATCATAGAAAACAAAAACAGGGGCGCCTGGCTGGCTCAGTCAGTTGAGCATCCCCCTCTTGATTTCGGCTCACGTCATGATCCCAGAGTTGTGGGACAGAGCCCCACGGCAGGCTCTGCACTGAATATGGAGCCTGCTTAAGACTCTCTCTCTCTCTCCCTCTGCCCCTCTCCCCTGCTTGCATTCTCTCTCTCTCAAATTAAAAAAAGTTTCTAAAAACTTCAATAAAGTTTTTTTTAAAACCTCATTAGTAAAAAAACCCACAAAAACCCAGCCATTATTAATTTAAAAAGCAAGCAAACAACATAATAAATGAGCCAGACACGAAGACACTGTACTAAAGAGGATAGAAGGGTGACAACAAGCACATGTTCAACATCACTAGCCATTAGGGAAACGCAAATTAAGACTAGGATAAGCTGTCATTACACACCGATCAGAATGATTTGAAAAACAGTGACAATACCAAATGGCAGAGGGGATGTGAAGAAACTAGATCTCTCATCCATTGCTGTAAAAATGTATAGCTACTCTGGAAAGTAGTTTGGCCATTTTTTATTAAACATATGGTCTGGCAATTGTACACCTGGGCATTTATCCCAGAAAAATGAAATCTTATGTATGGGATGGCTCACAGCCACTTTATTTGTAATAGCCAAAAACTGGGAGCAAACAAAAGGTACTACAATAGACGAATAGTTAGCCAAACTGTAGTACATGGAATACTGCTGAGCAATAAAAGAGAACTAACTCCTGATACACACAAGAATTTGGAGAGCTCCCAAGAGCATTATCTTGAGTGAAAAAAGCTAATTTCAAAACGTCACATACTGGGGCGCCTGGGTGGCTCAGTCGGTTACGTGTCTGACTTCAGCTCAGGTCATGATCTCATGGTTTGTGAGTTCAAGTACCGAATCAGGCTCTCCGTGGACAGCAATGAGCCTGCTTTGGATCCTCTGTCCCTCTCTCTCTCTGCCCTGTCCCTGCGCCTGTGCATGGCGTACGTGCATGTGCACGTGCCCACACACACACACACACTTTCTCTCAAAAATAAACATTAAAAAAAGTCACATACAATGTGATTCTATTTATGTAATATTCTTGAAATGACATAGAGATGGAGAACAGATTAACAGCTGCCTGGGGTCAGAGAAGGTTGGGGGAAAGGAAGGGGGAGATGTCACCATGAAGAGGCAGTGAAGAAGAGCTCTTTGTGGTGATGGAACAGTTCTTCATCTTGACAGAGGTGGTGGTTACAGGAATTGACATGTGATAAAATGACAGGGAACTACATACGCTTTATACCTATGTCAGTTTCCTAGCTTTTATATTGTACTATACTTACATGAGATGTAACTAATGGTAAAAACCAGGTGAAGAGTACACAGGACCTGTTAGTATACCATCATTACAACTTCCCATGAATCTGTACTTATTTCAAAATAATTCAAAAGTAACTATTAAAATTTTAAAAAATAAGATGTCTGTTCATAAAATTTATTTGCTTTTCCAGTAAACATTATGAGTACCCCCCTAGTGCCAGGCTCTCTGCTAGGTACAGAGAAAGATGACTCACACCTTCACACCTTCAAAGAGCTTCCTGTTCAGTGGTAGAAAGACAAGTCAGACAATACAGTACAGGTAAGTAATAAAACTCTGCACTATGCAGTATGAAAAATGATTTCTGCTTAGCAAAACCAATACCTGCATCAAGCTGCTGCTCCCCGTTCATTTCCACAGAACATGGACTGTCTTCTCCCCACACAGAGGACAGGCCTTATGGGTCTGCTATGGTCTGAAAATTACTTGCCGGTCTCAAGCATCTGTTAAATGGGCATCCAAGGGTCCAAATGAAAGTGCTGGAAAATAAAAAAGAACACATAAACAGCCTGAAGCCCCAGTGTGTTTAATCACTCCTAAGGCCTGGCACCCCAGCCGGTTGAGAGGGCACGTGAAACAAAAACACATTGGCAGAAGAGATGGGATTACAGAAAAAACTGACACCTTTCCTAATTTTGAAGAATGTATGTGTGGGTGTGAGTGTGTGTGCATACGTGTGTATGTAGAGACAGTACTATCAAGCTCTTGATATCTAAAAATTGCAATAAATTAACATGTAAATTAATTACTACCTTTTAAACCCAGAATGTAATACTTAGCACTATGACTGCTGTCCACAAAAACTCTAATTCCTATAATTACTTTATCTAGTTTTCCATTCCTTTATTGAGGATATTATGCAGAACCAAAACTTATCAACTACCTTAGTCTAACAGTTACACTTACAAAGGGAACTCCTCCGAAATAAGACCTGAGCCAATGTATTCTTTTTCTAAAAAAGCAACCTTATTAGGATATAATTCACATATCAAAAGTTCCCATTTAAGTGTACAATTCCACAGTTTTTAGTAAATTTACAGAGTTGTGTAACCACCACTATATTCAATTTTAGAATATTTCCATTACCATGAAAAAAACTCCATTCCAACTTGCAGTTCCTCCCCATTCTGTCCAGGCACAGAACAGGTGCCTGACCTGCCCAGGGCCCAACAACTAGGAAGTAGCAGAATAGATTTCAAACCAAGCAAAATGTCTATAGTCTATATCCTCAGACACTATATTTTACTCTCTCAAAGGAAAGTAACCGAGCGTTTCTTTAATCATGGAAAGGAAATGATTAAATCTGTGTTTTACAAAAGATCACTCTGGACCCAAACAGGGGAACCATTGGGAGTGACAGTAAAGACAACACACAAGCATAAAACTTCCACATGGCAAAGGACACCATAAATAATGGGGCGCCTGGGTGGCTCAGTGGGTTGAGCGTCTGACTCTTGATTTCGACTCAGGTCATGATCTCAGGGTCGTCGGATCGGGATTCTCTCTCTCTCCCTCTGCCCTGCTCACTCTCTCTCTCTCTCTCAAATTAAAAAAAAATTTTTTAAAGAACACACCATGAAGTTCAAAAGTAAGAATGTAAATCTTAAAAGTTCTCATTACAAGAAAAAAAATTTTGTAACTATGTATGGTGATTGAAACTAACTAGACTGAGTTTAGTGATCACTTTGCAATGTATACCAACATCAAATCATTATGTTGTACACCTGAAACTAACAGAATAGTGTCAATTATACTTTACTAAAAATAAATAAGACAAATGAGATGGGTGAAAATATAACGGGTTAATTTCCATACACAAGCTCCTGTAATTCAACATCAAAAACAAAAACTGGGCAAAATATGTAACCGAGCCACATTAATAAAAGAGTTAAAGATTATAAAAATGTGCTCAATCTCATTAGTAGCAACAAAAATAATTTTTAATTATATACTATTTTTGCACCTTTCATATTGGTAAAATTTTTAAAACTAAAAAAATTATTGGCAAGAAAGGTGGATGAATAGGAGAACTTGGGAGTACAGACTGGTACTTCTTTTTTGAAGAGAAATTTAACAAGAACTAATTTAACCTGTAAAGATTTAAAAGACACAAACTCTTTGAGCAGTAATTCCAGTATTAAAAATCTTTCAGGATGCCTGGGTGGCTCAGGTAGTTAAGTGTCCTGCTCTTGATTTGTGCTCAGGTCATGATCTCATGGTTTGTGAGTTCAAGTCCTGCACTGGGCTCTGTGCTGACAGTGCAGACCCTGCTTGGGATTCTCTCTTTCTCCATTTCCTTCTGCCCCTGCCTGGCTCGCTCGCTCGCTCGCTCTCTCTCTCTCAAAAATAAATAAACAAAAAAAATAAAAGAATCTTTCATACAAAACACATGTGTTGAAGACTTTATAACAAGTGATGTTTGCCCCAGTGCTATCTTTAACAGTGAGAAACCAGACAACGTCTATGTCTACCAGATGGGAACGGGACAGCCACATACACTATGATACACTGATACTAAGCTATACTCTACAGTCATTAGAAGAATTTACGTAGATCCATAAAAGCACATGGGAATGTTGTCTATACTGCTGAGTGGAAAAATCACGTGAAGGGCATATTAACTTTTAAAAATCCTGTGTCCGTTGTTTACTTGACTACATGACTTTTAACAAATGACTTAACTAATTTGTGCCAAAGCCATCACTTGTAAAAGAGGGAGACTGGCACTGAACCTACTTCAGAGGACTGCTGTAAGGGTAAGTAAGTCAATCCATGAAAATCAGCACTTAGCATAGAGCTGGCCACATGGTAAAGGCTGAGTTAACATTAACCTTATACAATATTGACTGATTCGAGTCCCTATGGCACTTAGAGCCTCATTACTACACAGAATGCCCTATGACTACATCATGGGTTTAACATAGCAAAGCCAGTGCTACATAATTATCTGTTGGTTCACTAGGTTTTGAGGCTGTCACCCACTGCTTATGTTAATAAACTCTTTAAAAATGCCAGCATATTTTGTGCAAAGAGCCACCTGGTGCAAAATGATAATATATATGGCAACAGTGAATATATAATATATTCAAATATATAATATATACTTGAATCAAAGCCAAAGGCAAGAGAAGGTGAACACCACAAGTCTTATGAAGCTGAAAGCTAAGGCTGTGAAATTTTTTTTCAATCTTACAGCATCCCTGAAATTTTAACCGATGAACAATCAGTGCATCATCTTAATAGGATTATGAGAGGTAAACTGCTGAAGCTTTTTGTCATAGAACATCTGTTAAATCTCTTTATTACTAGTATGCTTTCTATGCAATGAAGGGGGAAAAGAACAGTAAAATACCCAGGAGCTTAGGATATGGAAATTTAACTCATTTTTCATTTATTTCCTTTTATTTCCTTTATTTCCTATTCGTATTAAATTGTTTTTACTGTCTTCATTTATTTTATCATTGATTTTGATGATAATTCTTCTTTTGGGGATCAAAACACATTAGAATTATTCATTTAAATAAGTTATCATGAACTGATCTGAACCTTGCTCATCTTACTTAGAATATTTCAGTGAGGGGCTCAGTCAGTGGAGCATCTGATTCTTGATTTCAGCTCAGGTCATGATCTCATGGTTCATGAGATCGAGCCCTGTGTCAGGCGGGCTCTGTGCTGACAACATGAAGCCTGCTTCGGATTCTCTCTCTCCCTCTCTCTCTGTCCCTCCCCTGCTCACAAACATGCATTCTCTTGCTCTCATGCTTTCTCCTTCTCAAAATAAATAAACATTAAAAAATAGAATACTTCAGTGAAATAGACAGTGCCTAGATATTTACAGAGGGTTCTAATAAGACATACTGAAGCCAGTACTATCGGTATGAGCCATACTAAAATACGAAACATTTCTAAGAAATAAAAATAAAAATTTCAAAAAGCAAGCTAATGGTATAAAACAAGCTTCATAAATAAAATAATAAAGGCAGGATAAAACGAAACTGAATTCACGATTTCATTTTTGGAGATACATCAGATACATCCTTTTAACACTCTTTTAAAAGACGTAAAAGTCCTATGACCAACAAACAGCTCCCATCTTGTTTTAGCTTGCACATGCAGCCCACACCCTAAGCCTACTACCAGGCTTCACGTTAATGCACTGTGTTTTGAAGGCTAAGATTAAACACTGAATAAGAGCATTTATTACATGGAAAAGTTACAATGATGCAAGAGAGATTTCTGTAGGATGGATCCTCAGCCAAATGATTTAACAAATCCAACAAAAATAACTCTTACTGTGCTGAGGAAGAAGGACAGGAACTCAGTATGATTCCAGAATTATGTATCCAGTACATATAGTATTTGCAAAAAAGCAAAAAACAAAAAAACTTTAATTCAGGAAGTATTTACAAGGTAGTTGAAAGGAAAATTCCCATTGAAATGTTTGAATTTTCACTCCTATCTCTCAGCTTAACAGGTGAAAGTCCAGCAATAATTTCAACTGTGCTGTTAAATATGGCAAATGCCAACAATCCATTTTGGGCATATCTGCAAAGTAAATGCCCTTGATATCAAATGCTAGTGGTAGAGTCACTGTGGTGTTTTGTTCCCCAACGGATGTAGATTCCTGCTGGCTTTTTACTCTCATAATAGTCAATCATCACTCCCTGACCTTGTATACATCTTATCTGACAGGCTACCTAAATTAAATGTTTTGCTTCCATCTGTCAAATGTCAGTGTAATTTGATTATTAAGAATAGAAATCTTCCATTGTTTCATTAAGTTGTTTATTGCTGTTGTTTTTAACCCACTGCTCCATGTCTAACTAGAGAGGTTAAAAAATAAATTAAGTCTAATCAAGTCAATCTTAGCCACTCACATCATCTAAATTAAATCTGACCCTAATTGAGCTTTTCCATGATTATGTAAACCCAACACAGGGCATGTCTATCTCAACTGAACAAATCAGTACTAATGAATTTATAAAACCAATAAAACTTCTAAACAAACCCCAGAACTCAAGAATACCCTAAATTTTTTGAGGTGTTCAAATGTCACTAGTTAACGAGAAAAACGCAAATCAAAACCACAATGAGATACCACCTCACACCTGTTAGAAAGCTATAATCAGGAAGACAAGATAACAAACATCAGCAAAGATATGGG
Organism: Suricata suricatta; assembly: GCF_006229205.1. Taxonomy (NCBI): domain Eukaryota; kingdom Metazoa; phylum Chordata; class Mammalia; order Carnivora; family Herpestidae; genus Suricata; species Suricata suricatta. The sequence goes on from NC_043711.1 coordinate 20,954,315, forward strand.
AAAAGGGAACCCTTGTGCACTTTTGGTGGGAATGTAAATTGGTGCAGCCACTGTGGAAAACTCTATGGGGTTTCCTCAGATAATTACAAATAGAAATAACATATGATCTAGCAATTCCCCTTCTGGGTATTTATTCAAAGAAAACAAAAACACTAACTCAAAAAGATATCTTTACTCCCATATCCACTGCAGCATTATTTATGACAGCTAACACATGGAAGCAACTTATGTGTCCACTGATGGATGAATGGATTTTTAAAATGCAGTACACACACACACACACACACACACACACACACACACACATACACATATATATACACACACTGAAATATTATTCAGCCATAAAAAAAGAAGAAAATCTTACCATTGGCAACATGGATGGACCCTGAGAGCAGTACGCTAAGTGAAATAAGTCAAACAGAGAATGACAAATGCTATATGATCTCACACATGGAATAAAAACAAAAAACCCAAACCCAAACTCATAGATACAAAGAACAGATTGGTGAGTGCCAGACAAAATGGGTGAAGGTGGTCAAAAGGCACAAATTTCCAGTTAAAAAATAAGTCCTAAAGATATCAAGTGCTGCGTGATGACTACTGTTAACAACACTGTATTCAAAAGACAGTAAATCTTAAAGATTCTCATCATAAGACAAAAAGTTTGTATAACTATATGTGGTGATAAATATTACCAAAACTTACTGTGGTCAGCATTTTGCAATATATTCATATATTAAATCATTAGGTTGTACCCCCTGGACTAATACAATGTTATATATCAACTATATCTCAATTTAAAAAGCTAAATTATGAGGCAATATTTTAAAAGTGTGGTTTTGGACTAACAATGAGAAATTTTTAAATAAAGTATGGTATAAGCATACAGTAAAATACTACATGGTCATTAAAAGTTGTATTAGAGGGGTGCCTTAGTGGCTCAGTTGGTTGAGCATCCGACTTCGGCTCAGGTCATGATCTCACGGTTCGTGGGTTCAAGCCCCGCATCAGGCTCTGTGCTGACAGCTAGCTCAGAGCCTAGAGCCTGTGTTCAGATTCTGTCTGTCTGTCTCTCTCTCTCTCTCTCTCTCTGTCCCTCCCCTGGTTGCTCTCTCTCTCTCACTCTCTCTCTCTCTCTCTCCAAATAAATAAAACATAAGGAAAAAAATTGTGTTAGAGAAGGGGCACCTGGATGGCTCACTTAGATAAGCTTCGGACTCTTGATTTCACTTCAGGCCATGACCTCATGGTTTACGAGATTGAACCCCACGTCGAGCTTCGTGCTGACAAAGCAGAGCCTCCTTGGGATTATTTCTTCCTCCTCCCTTTCTGACTTTTCTTTCTCTAAATAAATAAACAAGCATTTTTTAAAAGTTGTGTTGGAGGGGTGCCTGGGTGGCTCAGTCTGTTGAGCATCTGACTGCAGCTCAGATCATGATCTCATGGTTCACAGGTTCAAGCTCCGCATTGGGCTCTCTGCTGACAACTCAGAGCCTGGAGCCTGGAGCCTCAGATTCTTTGTCTCCCTCCCTCTCTGTCCCTCCCCTGCTTGCGTTCTGTCTCTGTCTCTCAAAAATAAATAAACATTAAAATTTTTTTGTTTTAAAAATTGTTAGAGAAATGTTTTTCTTTTTAATAAAAATTCCAAAAAGGTATTATTTTACTTTAAAATGCTAATTTAAAAATACATCTAAAGGAGAAACCCAGTTATGTTTTTGCAGAAGATGATATATGAGGTAGTAGTTCCTTCTTTCAAAGTACTAACAGTATGGTGTTGGTACAAGGAAAGTCGAATCCATCAGTAAAACAGGAGTTAAAGAATTGGCTATCTATTCTGAAAGGAAAAAACTGGATCTTTGCTTTATGCTGCCACATAAATAAATTCCAGATGAGTTAAAAGAGCAAAACATGAAAAACAAGACTCCAAAAAATTTTTAAAAATAAGAGAATATGGTTATGAACCCTGGGACAGCAAGACATCCTCAAGCAAGGAGGCCATAAAATGGAACACTTATAAATATTTCAAACTTCTGACTGGGAGAAAGATAGCATAAACAACTTTAAAAACCAAGCCCTAAAGGGGCCTGGGTGGCTCACTCGGTTGAGTGTCCAACTTCAGCTCAGGTTATGATCTCACAATTTGATTCATGAGTTCGTATCCCACATTAGTTTTGCTGCTGTCAGTGCAGAGCCAGCTTCCAATCCCATCTCCCCGCCCTCCTCCCCCTACACTCATGTTCTCTCTCTCAAAAAGAAACATTCTAAAAATAAATTATATAAAAACAAAGCATACGCTAGAAGAGAATATTTCCAGCATATATAATACACAAAAGATTAATAGTTATAATCACAGAAAGCATCTACAAATTAGTAAAGAAAAAAAGGCCAAACCTAATGGAAAACAAATGTCAGATATGAAAAGGAATTTTAGAGAAGAAATGCAAGTGATCAATAAGCATATGGAAGTATGTTCAATGTCAAAGGCTAAAATGAGTTATTTTTCAATCAGATTGATAAAAATAAAAGATGAATAACATCCAATATAGTGAAATTATGGAGAAATGGATGTTGTCACTACTAGTGAAAAGCACAAATGGAGAGAAATTTTATTCCATCAAAAATTTTAACTTGCATTATCTATAAACCAAACAATTCCATTTCCAGTATCTATTTCAGAAAAATGCCCAAAGAAGGGGCGCCTGGGTGGCTCAGTTGGTTAAGCATCTGACTTCATCAGGTCATGATCTTGTGGTTCATGATTTCAAGCCACACGTCAGGCTCTGTGCTGACAGCTCAGAGCCTATAGCCTACTTTTTATTCTGTATCTCCCTCTCTCTCTGCTCCCCCCACGCTCTGTCTCCCTCTCTCTCTCAAAAATAAACATTAAAAATCTTTTAAAAATACCCAAAGAAAAGAAAGAAACAAGTAGCATAACTTTTTTTTGGTAAGTTTATTTATTTTGAGAGTGTGTGACTAAGGGAGGGGCAAAGAGAAAGGAAGAGAAAGAATACCATGCAGGTTCCTCACTGTCAGTTTATAGCCCAATGCAAGGCTTGATCTCACAAATCATGAGATCATGACCTGAGCCAAAATCAACAGTCAGATGCTTAACCAACTGGTGCCACCCAGACACCTTATATCATAATTTTCGAAGAAAGAGGGGCACCAGGGTGGCTCAGTGAGTTAAGCGTCTGACTTCAGCTCAGGTCATGATCTCATGATTTGATTAATGAGTTCAAGCCCTGGGTCAGGCTCTCTGCTGTCAGCGCAGAGTCCACTTCAGGTCCTCTGTCCCCCGACCCCTGCTCCTCCCCTGCTCATGCACGCACACGCACACACACACTTTCTCTCTCTCAAAAATGAACATTAAAAAAGTTTTAAGAAAGGAACAAAGTACTGATGCATGCTATACCTTAGATAATTTTGAAAAGATACCAAGTGAAAGAAGTCAAACACAAAAGGCCACATATTATATGCTTCCAGCTGTATAACATGGCCAGAACAGGCAAGTCCATAGAGACAGAAGGTAGAGAAGTGAGGGAGGGTGCCAAGAGCTAGAGGGAGAGTTTCTTCAGGAGGGGTACTGAAATATTCTAAACATCCCTACAACTCTGAATAAAAGCCATTCAACTGTGTTCACGCTTGAAACTAGTATGACATTATCAATTATACTTCAATAATAAAAAAAAATACTCTGCACTACTGTATGCGTTAAATGAGTGAATTTTATGGTATGGGAAATATATCTTCATTAAGTTGCAAAAAAATAAAGTCATCTGTATTAAGAACACAACTGTGGGGGCACCTGGGTGGCTCAGTCAGATGAGCATCCAACTCTTGATCTTGGCTCAGGATATGATCTCATGATTGGTGGGTTCGAGTGCCACGTCAGGCTCTGCTCCGACAGTATGGAGCCTGCTTGGGATACTGTCTCCCCCTCTCTGCCCCTCCCTCTCTTGCATGCACTCTCTCTCTCAAATAAACTTAAACCAAAAAAGAACACAACTGAGCTTTTAAAATAACATTATTTCCATTTTCAAATACAGAAGCCAAAGATGAAAAGTTAACAAGGAATCTGGGTACCATTTGGATATGCAACAAGAACAAGGAAAATTCAGCTGTCATTGGTCTTAGTTACAGTAATGCTATGCTTTAACCAATAAATTCCAAATTACAGTTGCTTAATCTAACAGATACTTATTTCTCACTCAGAGAAAGCCCATACAGGTCCTCCTGATGAGTAGGCAACTCTCCTCTCCACGGTAATTCATCCAGCCAAGCACTTTCCGCCCCAAAGCTCTGCAACTTCAACACAGGTTCCCCAAATCATTGAGCACAGGGATCATTCATGTAGGTTTTCTCGATCCAGGTCTTCCACTCACATTCTATTGTTAAAATCACATGACCCATATAACTACAAGGGAAGCTGGGAACTTCCCACCATTAAATATGAGTGTTTAGAATTAGTACTACCATTTTTTAGAATTTATACTAACAGATACTATCAGTGATTTTGTTTAAAGAGGCTCTATGAATCAATAGCAGTGATGCTAATACACTGCTTTGGAATTGCAATTAGTCAATCAGTATTTGCTGAGCACATACTATTTGCCACATACTGTTTTAGGTAAACAAATGGGGGGCTGCCCTCATGGATCTCACAATCTAGTGTAGGGAGACAGGTAAGAAAAGTCTATAGTATGCTGAACGAAAATAAATGTTAGGGGCAAAAATAAGGCAAGGAAGGAGGACACAGAATTACTACTTTCAAAAGAGTAACAAGGCCTTAGTGGTGAGGTGTCATTAGCCAACACCCAAGGGAAGGAAGAAAGTGGGTACCTGGGGAAGAACATTCCAGACAGAAAGTGCAAAGATCCTGAAGTGGGAGCTTGTGTGGCACTTTCAAGGCCACTGCTGTTGGAGCAGAATGATCAAGGCAAAGATGCTAGGAGATGAGCTCAGAAAGGTACCAGGGACCAGATTATATAGAAACGTGCAGGCTGCTGTGAAGATCGTGGTCTTAAGGAAGCCACTGGAGAGCTTTGAGCAGAGAAGGGACATAATCTGACCTCTGTTTCAAAAGAATCACTCTGCAAGTGTGTGGAGAATGGACTGTGCAGTGCGCAAGAGCAGAAGCAAGCAGGAAGACCAATAAAAAAGACCCTGGGACAATCCCAGTGAGCATGTCAGTAGCCAGATCCACTAGAGCACGGGTGAAAAGGTTGAGAAAGGTAGAAGAAAACTGGATGTGCGGCGTTAAAGAACAGCATCTGGGCTGACTCCCAAGTTTTCGGCCTAAGCCGCAGAAAGGAGGAAATTGACACTTAGGGAGAACGTTTGAAGGAGGATGGTTTGAGAACAAAAAATCAGGGGTTTCAAGGGAAAATCAGGTGGTATGATTAATTTTTTCATTATTAAAGGTTCACTCTTTCAGCTTCCAGGAAATTTTTTTTCAGTCAACAAAAGTATAATTATTAACACTCCTTATATGAACAGTGTTCTCAATTTATGAGCTCTTTCCAAATGCCATATCTCATTCAAGCTTAACAAAAACTCTTTAAAGCTAGAATGGCTTCAATCTTTACTTCGCACCCTGGGAAACTTCTTGTCAGCTTCAGTCGCCATTCTCACACTTCACCTTTCTTTCCATAAGGTTTACTGATCGATCATCCATGAAGGCATTTCATCACACCAATTCAGTAACAGTTTTAGTGTTTAAGATCCTAATTTCAACATCTACAAATTTTCCACTAAAACCACATAAACGTCAACTTTCTTAACCCTTCTTTAATACATGTCTTTCAAAATTTTCAAGCATAAATAATTTTTAAAAACTGATTTCATACTATAATGATGGTCTCATGTTGACCAATTTATAAATCCCTGGTTCAAGCTGTAAGTAGGTCCACTTCACAGCCCTGTTTCCTCAGCAACTGCTAATAGTGACCCTATTTGTCCTCCACACCACATGCCAAGATCACTAAATCATAGTTCTGACATGATCTTTCATTGTGCCACAATAGGACAGAAGCATTTCAAAAATAATTTCTTTATCCTTATATTATCATATAAGCTGGAGAAACGGTAGATGTTTTAGAGTACAAATATTGTCACATTCTTCATAGATGACAGGCTTCATTTATAGGAGCCAGTTACATGAGCACATGTTGAAATAGTCAATATGTCTCTGTTCTGATTAAGTAAGGAGGTATTTAATTCACCAACATAAACATTGCCAAAAATGTACCAAGTTCAGTAATATTATTTTCTAAATTTTTATTTTTTAATGTAATTTATTCTCAGACTGTCTTACACACAACACCCAGTGTTCATCCCAACAAGTGCCCTCCTCGATGCCCAATATTATTATAAAATGATTACATGAACAGACTATGTTCATTATGAAAAGGCTTGAAATTATTGTGTAATTTCACAAAAGCTGTTTCTCAGCCTCCTCACATCAAATGACAGATCATTCCAACTCTACAAATGCTTGTTAACCGTTTATCTTAAAAAAAGAAGTCCTATTTGAGTACCTAATATGTATATGCCTAGCACTTTTTGTATGTTATATATATAGTAAATAAAACACTGCCCAATAATATATGGTATGCATAAGTGTTAACTATTTTCAAATTCTATCTTATTTAATCTTAACTGTTCTATATATCCTATACATGATAACCCTGTTTTACAGAGGAGGAAACTGAGGCTCGGAGAAACAAAATAACCTGTCAGTTAGTCAGCAAACAGCAGGGGCAGCATGTGAACCCCAGTCTGACTCCAGAGCCTGAACTCACCTGGACTTCCAGGCTTTTCTCAGGTATCAGGCAGTGAGGGTGACTGAGGTGTGTCTCCTGTATCATAATCTGATGGCTCTACGTAATTTACACTCTAGTCCTTTTGTTTGCTATTTATTCAACTACAATGTTCTATATTGTTCAGTAGAATGGGGAATAGCCAGGAGTCTGGATGGCACCTAAGTAAGTGTTGCCATTTATGAACTTCTTCTGAAATGTTATTCTAGTAGGTCCTTAAATTAGATTAGTTCATATGAAAGAATAAAAGCCTAATTAAAACAAAATCTTTGGGGGCGCCTGGGTGGCTCAGTCGGCTAAGCATCAGGCTTCGGCTCAGGTCATGATCTCACGATTGTGGGTTCGAGCCCCGCATCGGGCTCTGTGCTGACAGCTAGCTCAGAGTCTGGAGCCTGCTTTGGATTCTGTGTCTCCCTCTCTCTCTGACCCTCCCCTGCTCACGCTGTTTCTCTTTGTCTCTCAAAAATAAATAAAAAACATAAAAAAAAAACAGATTAAAAAAATCTCTGAATTACTGAATACTTGTAAAAAGAAAATAGAAGGCCCTTATTCTTTAAATGACATGCTAAACTAGTCAAAGTGTTTCCACAGAAAAGGATTTAAAAGAATTTAATTTATAACACTTTTAGTCTTCAAGTATTAAGATTAAAGTTTATTCATGAATAGGTTAAAATTCCAGTTTACCTCATACACACCAAGAAACTACCTTCTTTACAGCTCTGCACAAAGCTAAGCCCAGTCCACACTCACCTCTCCAATTCTGAAAGTCACACTCCTAGTAGCCTAGTTAAGTCTTTCCATCTCTCTTCTCCTTGCCCTGAATCCTGTATCTGCTCAGCATGGCAAAGCCCCATTCCACACAACGGACCCCACTCAGTCAGTCGGTCTACCCCGTGCTGTCAGACAGCTGCGCTCTGGGCCTTCTGCATGGCTGTGTGACCTGATCCTGGCTACAAATGAAGATAAAGACTTCTAGGGAGCTTCTGGGAAATATATACTCACTCCCAATGAGAGGAGCAAGATAGTTTTAAAACACAGACTGTTCTACTTCTCTTCAGGCTCTTTCAGTGCTAGCTGTGGGTATAACACCAGCACGTACACTCCATGAAGACATGCATCATTTCATTCAACCCATCTTACTGAATGCCAATCAGATGCCAGGCTCTGTGCTGGGCAGCAGAGTAATGAACAAATCAGACTAATAATGTTCCTGCTCCTAAAACATAGCTAGTACTCAACATCTGTTGAATTAATGAACTGCAAATTAAAATGATCAATTGCTGAACAAAACTTTGGTAGAACCATTTTTAAACTGTAAAACCTGTACATTTAACTGAAACTAATATTCAGATAATTGTATATATTGCACCTCTAGACCAAGCAATTTTTGTTATATGGCCAAGTACACACAGACACTTCTTTTTTTGATACCAAAAAATTTGTATGCAAAAAGTATTGGCAGTCAATCATACTTATTATAAACAATTTTTGATGGCTCATCAAAAACTGTGTGTGCTGGGGTGCCTGGGGGGCTCAGTCAGTTAAGCGTCGACTCTTGGTTTTGGTTGGTTTTGGCTCAGGTCATGGTCTCACAGTTCATGGGTTCAGGCCCCACATCAGGCTCTGCGCTGACAGTATGGAGCCTGCTTGGGATTCTCTTCCTCCCTCCCTCCCTCTCGCTTTCTCTCTGTCTCCCCCTCCCTCACTCCCTCTCTCTCAAAATAAATAAAATGTGTGTGTGTGTGTGCGCGCGCACGCGCATTAACTGAAAGAGAAAGTGCCCCTTTGGTATTAATTTTGCTATACCTCCAAAAATATGTTTAAAGAGAAGTAGTCAAAAAAATTTAAATCAAAATTCAGGGGTACCTGGGTGGCTCAATCAGTTGGGCATCTGACTTTGGCTCAGGTCATGATCTCATGGTTCATGAGTTGGAGCCCTGAACTGGGCTCTGTGCTGACAGCTCAGAGTCCTGGGGCCCTGCTTCAGATTCTGTGTCTCCCTCTCCCTTCCTCCTTCCTTCCCTCTTTCTCTCTCTCCTCTCTCTCTCTCTTAAAAATAAACATTAAATTAAAAAATAAAATAAAATAAAAAGCACCTGGGTGGCTCAGCCAGTTAAGTGTACGACTTCAGCTCAGGTCATGAACTGGCGGTCTGTGAGCTCAAGCCCCACCTTGGGCTCTGGACTGACAGCTCAGAGCCCTGGAGCCTGGTTTGGATTCTGTGTCCCTCTCTCTCTGCCCCTCCCCTGCTCGTGCTCTCTCAAAAATAAATAAACATTTAAAAAAAACTTTAATAATAAAATAAAATGTTGAAACTTTAAGAATTCAAAATCTGATTTAAAAAGTCCTCATGAACAATCTTTATTCTTGCTGAGCTTATGTAAATAATTAGGCCAGGGTTGTTAAGAATGGACTCGTTCCACCAATGCATTAGTCTCGATTTGGCTATCTCTGATAATGGAGGTTTTTTTAGAGAGAAAAACTATGTTTCAGCAATGCACTACTATAAATGTTATTCTAGTTCTGAGTGTCTTCGAATATTTGTTGTTAGATCTCAGGCTTGTTAGTCTGTGAGGATGATATTTAAAGATGGGGGTCAGCCCCTATGAAAGTTTCAGGTATCTCTCTGGAGTTAAGTGAACTGACTCTGAAAAACCCTCAACTTGGTGAGGTGACCCAGATCCAGTCAATCAGCTTGAACTGATCCTCAAAAAGACTTTGACTCCAGGGATCTCCAGCCCTTCTCCAGCCACACCCCGGAAGCTGGCTGGTCTAGCACGGCAGAAGCCTGAGGAATCATCGGTCCAGTAAAATAAACTGTTCTGTCTCTTTGTCATTGGACTGACAAAAGTGACCCCAGAAAGCTGAGGAAGCAGCAAAAAGTTCCTGATTGCGCTAACCTTCCTCTTATGGATAGGATGTTCTGTTGGTATTAACTGCCTCTGATCTGGGCATGGGATTTTAACACGGCAAAAGGTAAGGAGAGCCTACACCTCTACCTCCAGACTCTAATGGGGGGTCCTCGAGTGGCCGCTAGATGGTCCACCAATTTGGCTAAGGTTAGTAAGAATTATGGAGGCATATTGCACTTATACGCCCAAGGATCCTGAAAAATGAGGAAACAAATTGGGTGTCATTAGAAACCCTAAAAGAGGCCCTTACCAAATTAACCATGGAGACTGGCGGAAATTGGGTAAACTCTCCTTCCCTTATACCAAGGAGGGCTATGCCAGGCTTTAGGGGTACAATGGTAATTCAGCTGACCCAGGATTGGGTCAGCTACAAGACAGAGGGGGGAATGTAAGAACAGGAGTCTGAACCTAACAGACGCCATGACAGGCTTTAAGTTTCCCCTCTAAACTAGGTCTAAAGGTCAGTCTCTCCAGAACTATTAGGCGGTTACACATTGCCCGAGGCAAGAGAGACCACCCTTGTAATACCCTTAACATTCCTAAGGGCAGGCCTAGAAATAGAAGCTATAGGTAATCAGTTATTGCTTAAGGCTAGTTA